>NC_069507.1:102911163-103216163 GCF_027579735.1 Bombina bombina
CAGTGAACGCCGAAAACACGCTCTCCCTGGTTGGTCCGTCCACGACGTGACGTCACCGCCCCTGGCAACGTGTCAGCAGCTAAAAAAGTAAAATACAACATAACAATACGATACGTTAACAAAAATACTAGAGTAAAGTACATCATAAAGCGGAACATATAGAAACACAATAGGTATTTAACAATATTATGCCAAAATACAACATACTATGTACTGTGTCTGATCGCCATGGTAACAAATAACACTAAATGGAACATATTATCACTACACTACAATGAGCAAATACTAAATTGTCTATCAAACTTTATCAAAACTTATGATAATGTGGAGAGAGGGTACAGAAACTGTACATATGAATCTAGACAACTAAACAGCTGTAAAAAATAGCTGGTAAAAATATCAACCACCCTGGCAAAATCGGCTTGTTGCCAAGGCAACCAAATATACACAAGCATGTAATGCTATTTTTGTCAGCTAACCAAATAAATTAAATTAAATTAAATAGCAAGGGTATCATAATGACATAAACAGTATACGCTGACCATATTGTAATACATACTATGGTTATTGGGGAATGATAGCATGGCTCTCATAGGTTCAAAAAAGATTAGGGGATATGGAGACAAACCCCAAATCAATATCCACATAGAGTCAAAAATAAAGTAAAAAATAAAAATATATAATATATACACATACAACCTAGTGCATGTACATATATGTACTAGACTTCAAGAAAAATTAGAAAAACATTAGAAAAAATTAAAAATTGTAGTAATCTCAATAAGAAAAATTCCTACAAAAAATACTACAAAAAAATACTACAAAAATATTATTACAAGAAGTCCCATGAGTCAGATGTCAAAAAATCCCACGAGCCAGATGTAAAAAAAAGTCACTTATGAAAAGGCCACTTATAAAAAGGCCTGCCACTCCAAATGTGTGTTGAGTCCTTTTGGTATTAGTGTTTCTAAATAATAGATCCAACGTGCTTCCTTTTGCAATAATATCCTATTGCGGTCACCTCCTTTGTTTAGGGGAGGGACATGGTCTATAATGGTGTACTTTAAATCTGCTACACTATGTTTCATTTGTAGGAAGTGGCGGGCCACTGGTTGTTCAGAAGTTCCTTTTGCTATTGCTGTCCTAATGGCGGATCTGTGATTGGCCATCCATGTCCAGAGGTCATTGCAGGTCTTCCCTACATAGTACAGTCCACATATGCAGTGTAGAAGGTATATTATGAATGTGGTGGTACATGTGAGGCGGAACGTATGTTTATAGTTCTTTCTTCTATGAGGGTGAGAGAAAGTAGTCCCTGTGATCAACCCGCCACATGTTGTACACCCAAGCATCGGTATACCCCAGGTTTTTTCATGTCCAGCCAAGAGGACTTTGTATAACAATGGACCGAGTCCGTTTTGACCAGTATATCCCATAGGGACCTAGATCTCTTAAACCCTATCCTTGGAGGTGCGCAGTTCTGGAGAGGTAAATGCGGATCTGTATATACAATGTCCCAGTGTTTTCGAAGTGCTTGTCCTAATTCTCTTTTGTCACCTGCATAAGTTGTCACAAAGGTCATTCTGTTATCCTGTTTAGGTTCTTTTATGTCATCTGTTGATTCCAACAGTTTTTCTCTTTGTTTTTTCAACAATTTAGCTGGATAACTTCATTGTTTGAATCATTGTTCAATTTCCAATGTGTATCTCGATTGGAACTTTCGGTAATGTTCCTAAGAACCCTTTGTAGCTGAGATTTAGGGAGTGCTTGTTTTAATTCCGGAGGGTGACAACTAGAGAAATGTAGTAAGGCATTTCGATCCGTCTCCTTTCTAAACAATGTAGCGTGTATCTTACCATCTTTTACGTATAGTCTTACATCCAGGAAGTCAATTTGTTGTACATCTTGTTGCATCTTGAACTTCAATGCCTGATTGCAAGAGTTAAGATTTTTAAACCAGCTTTCCAGGTCTTGTGTTGAACCCCTCCAGATGATGAACAAGTCATCATCGATGTATCTTTTGAAATATATTATCTCACTTCTCTTGAATAAATCTGTATCTTCTTCCTCAAAGGTGGCCATAAAGAGATTTGCATAAGATGGGGCCACATTGGACCCCATCACTGTCCCTTTTAACTGCAGAAAGTATTGTTTTTCAAAACGAAAATAATTTGGTGTTAGACATAATTCCAAGAGGTATAGGATGATCTCAGCTGGAGTTCCCACATAGGGATATCTCGAGAGTTGTTTCTTAACTGCACGAAGACCCTCATTGTGAGGGATAGCTGTATATAAAGTGGTCACATCTAGTGTGACCAGTATATCATTAGCTTCTAAATCATTCAGGGATTGCAGACCTTGTAATAAGGTGGTAGAGTCTCTGAGGTAAGAGGGCATATTTCCAACAAAAGGTTCCAAAAAAGTATCCACAAATGTAGCTATAGGTTGTAAAATGGAGCCTATGGCTGAAACAATAGGCCTCCCAGGTGGTGCGATTTGGGGAGTGTATAAAACACTCGTATCCTGGGGTAAGTAGTATTTAAGTACGTTAGTGTGCTTTTATCGATAAAGCCTTGAATGAATGTGCTCTCAAGATAGTCATCTATTTGTTTTTTTGAAACTTATAGTGGGGTCACATTGTAATTCTTTGTATGTATATATACATTACTCAATCGGCTGTGGGTAAAGCCCGATGGATGTCCTGTAATTCCCCCATCTACACTATTTCTTTTGCCTCCGCCTGGGGGGTTCAAGGAAGGCGCCACGCCGATCCACTGGCATCTACTCCAAGTGAACCTTAGGGAATAAGGTTTAAAAGGGGAGCTTCACTCCCCTTGAACCCCCCAGGCGGAGGCAAAAAAAGATAGTGAAGATGGAATTACTTTGCATGCTATATATGTTTGATCCGGTGACTCCACACTTAGGGGATTTATGATCATACATCGGGTTTTGCCCACAGTCGATTGGGTAATGTCTGTTTTACCCAGGTAATCCTAGGATTACCTTATATTTGACTTTACCCGTGACATTCAGATATATATATATATATATATATATATATATATATATATATATATATATATATATATATATATATATATATATATATATATATATATATATATATATATATATATATATATATATATTGTGACCTGGGACCTTACAACCACACAGTCTTCAAAGTTAGAAACACCACACAAGGTTGTAGCTTTATAAAATATAGTCCTTTTATTAATAGGTCTGGCAAAAACAGGCAAAATAAACATAAAGAAAACAAAAGAGGCTTACTCCACTGAGCACTTACTAACAGGTATAACTGACTGCAATAAGTGGGCTTTTCACAAAGATAAATGCACAGACCTTTCAAACTTTGTTTTTTTACCTTTAGAGATAACTCCTCTCAGTCTCTCAGGAGAGTGTTGCAGTATCCCTTACTGCTGACATTCTGACTCTGAATCCCTGACTGGGGATTTTTATTGGCACCCGCTGTCAATTACGACATGCAGGTGAGTAGCTAGCTGGGTGAGACGGAATTCCAGAACTGGACTTTCTCACATGATGTGCTGCCAGCAAACTGCAGGGTGGAGCACTGGCCCGTCCTACTCTCCATATGCTCCATATACTCCACCCCAGGGACCCAGAAATAAATCACAATCACCTAGATTACGAGCCGTTTATGCTCACTGCTCACTTACAGACAGCGCTGGCATTACGGGTTTTTACAAACCCGGCGTTAACTGCAAAAAAGTGATCGTAGAGCAAAATTTTGCTCCACATCTCACCTCAATACCAGCGCTGCTTACGTTAGCGGTGAGCTGGCTGAACGTGCTCGTGCACGATTTCCCCATAGGAATCAACTGAGAGAGCCGGCTTAAAAAAACCTAACACCTGCAAAAAAAGCAGCGTTTAGCTCCTAAAGCAGCCCCATTGATTCCTATTGGAAAAATACATTTATGTCTACACCTAACACCCTAACATGAACCCCGAGTCTAAACACCCCTAATCTTACACTTATTAACCCCTAATCTCCCACTCCGGACACCGCCGCCACCTGCATTATACTTATGAACCCCTAATCTGCTGCCCCCAACATTGCTGACACCTACATTATATTTATTAACCCCTATTCTGCTGCCCCCAATGTCGCTGCAACCTACCTACACTTCTTAACCCCTAATCTGCCATCCCCAAAGTTGCCGCCACTATATTAAAGTTATTAAATCTAAGTCTAACCCTAACCCTAACACCCCCTAACAAATATAATTTAAATAAATCAAAATAAAATTACTATCATTAACTAAATTATTCCTATTTAAAACTAAATACTTACCTATAAAATAAACCCTAAGATAGCTACAATATAACTAATAGTTACATTGTATCTAGCTTAGGGTTTATTTTTGTTTTACAGGCAAGTTTGTATTTATTTTAACTAGGTAGTTATTAAATAGTTATTAACTATTTAATAACTACCTAGTTAAAATAAATACAAATTTACATGTGAAATAAAACCTTACCTAAATTACAATTACACCTAACACTACACTATAATTAAATTAATTCCCTAAATTAAATACAATTAAATACAATTAAATTAAATTATCTAAAGTACAAAAAAACAAACACTAAATTACAGAAAATAATAAACAAATTACAAGATTTTTAAACTAATTACACCTAATCTAATCCCCCCCCCAAAATAAAAAAAGCCCTACCCTACACTAAATTACAAATAGCCCTTAAAAGGGCCTTTTGCGGGGCATTGCCCCAAAGGAATCAGCTCTTTTACCTGTAAAAAAAGTACAAATCCCCCACAACATTAAAACCAACCACCCACACAACCAACCCTACTCTAAAACCCACCCAATACCCCCTTAAATAAACCTAACACTAACCCCTTGAAGATCACCTTACCGGGAGAAGTCTTCACCCAACCGGGCCGAGGTCCTCAACGAAGCCGGGAGAAGTCTTCATCCAAGCCAGGCGAAGTGGTCCTCCAGACGGGCAGAAGTCTTCATCCAGACGGCATCTTCTATCTTCATCCATCCGGCGCAGAGCGGGTCCATCTTCAAGACATCCGGCACGGAGCATCCTTAATTATAGTGTAGTGTTAGGTGTAATTGTAACTTAGGTTAGGTTTTATTTTACAAGTACTTTTGTATTTATTTTAGCTAGGTAGTTATTAAATAGTTAATAACTATTTAGTAACTCTTCTACCTAGTTAAAATAAATACAAACTTGCCTGTAAAATAAAAATAAACCCTAAGATAGCTACAGTGTAACTATTAGTTATATTGTAGCTAGTTTAGGGTTTATTTTATAGGTAAGTATTTAGTTTTAAATAGGAATAATGTAGTTAATGATAGTAATTTTATTTAGATTTATTTAAATTATATTTAAGTTAGGGGGTGTTAGAGTTAGGGTTAGACTTAGATTTAGGGGTTAATGAATTTAGTATAGTGGCGGCGACGTTGGGGGCGGCAGATTAGGGGTCAATAAATGTAGGTAGGTTGCGGCGATGTTAGGAACGGCAGATTAGAGGTTAATAAAATTTAACTAGTGTTAGCGAGGCGGGAGTGCGGCGGTTTAGGGGTTAATATATTTATTATAGTGTTTGCGATGTGGGAGGGCCTCGGTTTAGGGGTTAATAGGTAGTTTATGAGTGTTAGTGTACTTTTTAGCACTTTAGTTAAGAGTTTTATGCTACGGCGTTGTAGTGTAAAACTCTTAACTACTGACTTTTAAATGCGGTACCAGTCTTGACAGGAGAGGGTCTACCGCTCACTTTTTGTCAGACTCGTAATACTGGTGCTATTCAAGACTCATTGAAAAAATAGGATACGCAATTGACGTAAGTGGATTTGCGGTATTTCCAAGTCTGGCCAAAAAAGTGAGCGGTACACCTGTACCTGCAAGACTCGTAATACCAGCGGGCGTTAAAAAGCAGCGTTGGGACCGGACAACGCTGCTTTTTAAGCCTAACGCACAATTCGTAATCTAGCTGATATTTTCTTTATGTGGTAAACTAACTCAACTATTCTCCCTGAGCTTGTCAGACCATACCCTGCACTGCAGCACTATTGGGGGAATATAGACACCTTCCAATACTATGCCTTGGGTTCTGTCAACCTCATTTGCATTTGCATATCTTACCTAGAATCCTTTGCTGCATTGGAAACAGTGTATCCAGAGGTTTTCTGGGAAAGGCAAGTCTCCTGACTTGTTTAGATTTGTTAAATGAACTACACAATGAGTTATTTGCTTTATATATATATATACAGAATATCAAGCTAGCTTGTTAGATCAGTGCAGCATTGCATGTGTGTAGTACTCTAAGTGTGCTAGTTCATAAGTGTAGGGAGTTAGACAATCGAGTGGACAACAGAAATAAGTACTTTCATATTTCCAAAGTTAACTGCAAACATGCTACACTGTCTAATGTCTGCATTAACCTTTTCCTCCCTTCTCCTTAAAGGGCCATTATACACTCATTTTTTCTTTTGTTTTGTAGATGATCTATTTATAAAGCCCATAAAGTTAGGTTTTTTTAAAAAAATGTATAATTTTGCTTATTTTTAAAGAACATTGCTCTGATTTTCAGACTCCTAACCAAGCCCCAAAGTTTTATTTGAATACCGTCAGCTACCTTCTCCAGCTTGCTCCTGTTTGTGTAAAGGGTCTTTTCATATGCAAAAGAAGGGGGAGGGGGGGGAGTGTCTTATTTCCCACTTGCAGTGGGCTTTCCAACTGCCTTTTCAACAGAGCTAAACTGAAAGCTTCTAAGTAAGTTTTTATACCATTTTATACTGGATATTTATATCAGTATCTGTGCATCTTATTCTTTATAGTAGTGTCTATTACATGCAGTTATATGAAAATGAGTGTATACTGTCCCTTTAAAGTCACAGCTCTTCCTTTCACAAACAGCACACAGACAATTCATATTTCTCCTTCTCTTCTAGCTTCCCCCTCTACAGCACACATGAACTCTATTCCTATCTCACATCACTCAGCCAGCCATGCTTCACTGATCCTAAACTTAAACACTCACATATGACACATTCTCATCTCCTTTTGCTCACCACCTTTCTTCTTCTTGCAGCTGGGGATGTCTCGCCTAACCCAGGTCCACCCTCTGCTTCCATCAGCTCACTATGCCAAATTACACCTCATATACCTTGCCCAGGTAACCTTCTAAACCTCATTAACAGCACCTCTGTTAGCACACCCCAATTATCTTGTGCCCTTTGGAATGCACGCTCTGTATGCAATAAGCTTACATCTATTCACAACCTATTTATCTCACGCTCACTTAACCTGTTAGCCTTCACTGAAACTTGGCTTTCCTCCTCTAACACAACTGCTGTAGCCTCTCTGTCCTATGGCAGCCTGCACTTCAGTCACACTCCCAGGCCAGGAGACAAACAAGGAGGGGGAGTAGGAATTCTCCTGTCTCCGCACAGTACTTTTCACTGCATTCCTTCACCCCCCTCTCTTTCCTTTTCATCTTTTGAAGTTCACGCTATCTGCATCTTCTCCCCTCTAGCTCTTCGTGTTGCAGTTATTTATCGGCCCCCTGGCCCAGCATCACAATTTCTGGACCACTTTGAAGCCTGGCTTCCACATTTTCTTTCTTCTAATGTCCCTTCTCTCATCTTAGGGGACTTCAACATACCCATTGATAATCCTAACATGCCTGCTGCCTCTAAACTTCTATCCCTTACCACCTCTTTTGGCCTGTCCCAGTGGACAACATCTCCAACCCACTGTGAAGGCAACTCCATAGACCTGGTCTTCACTAATCTCTGCGCGTTTCCAACTTCCTTAACTTCCCCTTTTCTCTCTCTGACCACCATCTAATAACTTTCTATCTTACTCTACCTGCTACATCTTTGCAAGCCCCCAAGAAACTGCTACCTTACAGGAATTTAAAGGACTTGGATCTCACAGACTTTTCCACGCAACTGAATCCTCTGCTCTCTGACATTTCATCCCTCTCTTGCCCAAACCTCATTGCTTTACAGTATAATTTGGCACCAAAATCAACACTTGACAAAGCTGCACCCTCCACTGTTCATCGTACATTAATCACTCAACGGCAACCGTGGCACACCAAACAGACCAGATATCTTCAGCGATGTTCACGGGCTGCTGAACGGCAGTGGAGGAAATCACGCACCTGTGCTGATTTCCGGCATTATAAATTCATCCTTAAGTCCTACAACTCTGCGCTCAGCCTGGCCAAACAACTCTATTTTTCCTCCCTTGTGTCATCTCATGAATCAAACCCCAGAAAGCTGTTCTCAACCTTTAACTCCCTTCTACGTCTGCCTGCAGCCCGCCCACTACCAACCTCACTGCTCAGATTATTACTGATCACTTCAAAAATAAAATTGACACCATTAGAAAAGAGATCTGCACCTCACACCCTTCAAACCCAGCAATCCTACCCAACCCTTCTATTAACAAAACTCTATGCTACTCCCCCCCTGTAACAGAGGAAGAAGTCTCTTTACTCCTATACTTGGCTCATCTCACAACCTGCCCACTTGACCCTATTCCTTCACAACTTCTTCCCTCTCGCTCTGCTTCACTAACCCCTACCCTATCTCATCTCTTTAACCAATCTCTCACTGCTGGCAAATTTACGGATACATTCAAGTATGTGTTAATCATACCAATCCTAAAAAAGCCCTCGCTTGACCCCTCCACCCCTTCTAACTAATGACCAGTCTCCTTACTTCCCTTTGCTTCAAAATTATTGGAACGACTGGTCTATAATCGGCTAACTCAATTTCTCACAACTAACTCCTTACTTGATCCACTACAATCTGGTTTCCGCGCTAAACACTCAACAGAAACTGCTCTTGCTAAAGTACTAATTCTTCTTGACCTATCTGCTGCTTTTGACACAGTCGACCATCCTCTCCTCCTAAAAATACTACATTAATTTGGCATCCGAGACACAGCCCTCTCCTGGTTTGTCTTATTTCTCTCAAACCACTCGTTTTCAGTTTCCTTTAACAACATATCTTGAAATCCTATGCCTCTCTCAGTTGGTGTACCGCAAGGCTCTGTATTGGGTCCCTTGCTTTTCTCTCTGTATACATCCTCCTTTGGAAAACTTATAGCCTCCTTTGGATTCCAGTACCACTTATATGCTGATGATACCCAAATCTATCTTTCCTCTCCTGATATCTCCCTCTTTATTCAACCAGATTTCCAACTGCCTCTCTGCAATTTACTCTTGGATATCTTCACACTACCTCCAACTCAATCTGTCCAAAATGAGCTGCTTCTTATTCCCCCCTCTTCGAGACATCCAACACTTGACATTTCTCTGGACAGTTGGAGACTCTATTCTCATCACCTCAGCTCCGGTATCTTGGGGTCACACTTGACTCGGAGCTCACATTCAACCCACATATACAAGCGCTTACCAAATCCTGCCGTTCACACCTACACAACATTTCCAGAATTCGTCCCTTCCTTACTCAAAAAAAACGACAAAAATACTTATTCATTCACTCATTTTGTCACGCATTGATTATTGCAACCTACTGCTAAATGGCCTTCCAAAACACCACATCTCCTCCCTCCAATCTATTATGAATGCTTCTGCTAGACTCATCCACCTAAGTCGCCGATCTACATCAGCGACTCCGCTCTGCCTGTCTCTACACTGGCTCCCCATACACTCCAGAATACAGTTTAAAGTATTAACCCTAACTTATAAAGCACTAAACAGTCTAACTCCCAACTATATTTCCTCTCTTATTGTGAAATATTCCCCATCCTGTCCTCTTCGATCAACCTCTGACCTACGTCTCTCCACACCTGTTGGCTCTACGTCCCACACCCGCCTCTAAGACTTTGCACGTGCTGCTCCTGTCCTCTGGAACTTTCTACCCCACTTCATAAAACTGTCTCCAACCTTGTATAGCTTCAGACTCTCCTTGAAAACCCACCTATTCAGAGAGGTGTACCATATCTCCTCCATCCTTCATCCGAACCAAACTAATACATGAACTGCCTGACTCACTGCTGCAACTACAACTGATGTAACAAGCTACCCCAAACTTATGTCTCTGCACCCTAAACATGTAGACTGTGAGCTCTCCGGAGCAGGGTCCTCTTCCTTCTGTACTAGATTTGTTTAGTTTTATGTTTTGTATTTTTAGCAAAAATGTTGTCATTGTATACCCCTATCATTGTACCCAGCACTACGGAATTTGGCAGGGCTATACAAATAAATGATAATAATAATAATATATATAAATATATATATGCACAGTATATATATATATATATATATATATATATATATATATATATATATATATATATATATATATATATATATATATATATATATAAATATATACGTACATACACACACACATATTTTTATATATATATATATATATATATATATATATATACATACAGTATATATATATATATATATATATACACACATACATATTTATATATATATATATATATCTACATATATATACTGTATATAACAGTTAGCTTGTTCGCTCTTTAAGTAATAAGGATATTATAATTATTATTTTTCATGTAGATGTTGTGGGCCAGAAAAAATTAGGTTGTTCGCCGCATGAGGCCCGGGGGCCGCCAGTTTCACACCCCTGGTTTAAATAGTCTGCAGGCTGATTGGAAATTGCCCACAGCTGCAGACAGGTGGCGGTATAGAGATGCAGAAACAAAGGACAATGTAATACAAGAACGATCTTACAGCTTAAAAGTACAAGCAACTCATAAACAGAGCATCCACCCAGCAAGCTGGGCACCCAGATTTCATCCCAAAATGTGACAATACCAAACAAGACATGTCTGTCATATTTAGTCACCCAGTAACATGTATAAGGAATAGGCATTTTGTGATACCTGTTGATCATCAATCACCTGACAGGTTTATTTTCTTACAGGGGTCTGAGAGTGGCAATAAACTCAGTCAAGTAAAGAAAATAAATTGCCTCTGATCAATAAAAATTACTGAAGGTTGAATTTTTTATATTCACCAGACATTACTGTAAGAATGAATGTCCACTTCAGTTACTCAAAGGAATTCTGTTTTTACCAACACAAGACAATATCTTAACCCTCAACATCCCAGATAATATTTACCTCTAGATATTATCATGGCAGTCCTTGTTTTGTGCACATGGGCACAGCTACGCTGGAACAGGAAAGGGCATTCTCCAAACGGTTGCCACAAAATTGGAAGCACCCAATTGTCTAAAATGTCTTTGTATTGGCACAAATCATTTTGTGAGACACAGGTGACCAATGTGAGAGGATTATGGAGATAATTCTCAAGCATTTGGATACTTTTATATGTAACAATATGTAAATTCCTACACATATTTAAAAGTGTTACAAATGTCAATGTTTTAAATATGAATTTTCCACTAATTAGTAGGTTATCATATTCAATGTATGTGATGAATGCATTTGTTATTTATGTACAGGGGCGTATTTAGGTTTTGTGCTGCCCTAGGCACTCAAAATTCTGCTGCCCCCCCACCCCACCCCAGGTTTACGGCCTTTTTTTAGACATAATATTTTTGGGGCAGGGTGTAAAAAAAAAATAAAAAAATGTCTTTTTAAGTAGATGTTCATCAGGGCTTGCATTCACTCTGGTCACACACACACACAAAACACACACACATAAATAAATAAATATATATATATATATATATATATATATATATATATATATATATATATATATTAAGACATTATTTTGCAAGTCAGATGATTAAAGTGTTTATATCAGAAAAAAATATCCTTCACTGTATGATAGTTTGTCAGTAGGTAGTTGTTTAACCTTAAACATCTTCTTTGGTGATTGACAGTTATTTAAGCAAAATATCTGCTTGGATAAATATGTAATGACTATATAAACTGGCCTTTAAAAGTACTTAAAAAATACAACAGTAGTTATGATAGGTTTAGGAATTGTATCCTAGGGGATAAAGTCACATGATACAATCATAATAAAGTATATACTTGTATTGTTTCTGAATGTATTACATGCATACAACATATTTTCAGTTGTGTTTTAAGTCACATAGTTGTATAGATTCAGCAATAAATACTTATTCTTTGCATGTATGATAGATAGACAAACCGTAAATGTACAAGTATTTAGTGACTAATCTGTTTAATTATTTTAATGCCTAATGAAGATGTATTGAAGGGAGGAAGGCATATGCTGTTTCACAGTGGTCACTGTGTAGTGCACACTTCAGTGTGTAGACTGTGTGAGTCTCAATCACCCGGTGGAGCCAGGAAGAATACTGCATTCCCTCTCAGTTCAGGCCAGGCTGCCCAAGTGAGCTCCGCTTCCACTGTCACCACGACATGCACATCCACATACAATCCCATAGGATAGCAATAGCTGGGCCAGCCATTTAAGTCATTTGTAATTGGTTGATTTAGCCACCCGGCCCTGAATTCAGTAGAGTGGCCCTAGGGACTCAAAATTCTGCTGCCCCTTAAAAATCTGCCTCCCTAGGCACCGGCCTCGTTGGCCTATGCCTTAATACGCCCCTGTTTATGTACATTAACATATACATTTATTTTATATTATGGAACCAATATGTATATATAGGAAGTCATACTGTACACTTAAAGGGATACTAAAGGCAATTTTTTTCTTTCATGATTCAGATAGAGCATGCAATTTTAAGCAACTTTCCTATTTACTCCTATTATCAATTTTCCTTCGTTCTTTTGCTATCTTTATTTAAAAAGCAGAAATGTTTTTTTTCTAACACCTCACAACCGCCAACTTTAACTCTTATAAATTGCTTAGTGCGTTTTTTTTTTGTTTTGTTTTTTAAAAAGATACTTATATTTTTATTTTATTAAAGCCGCTACACACTTAATTTTGGGGGCAATTGGGGGCTATTTTAAAAATTAGCCAGAGGTCTGACTTCTGATTTATTTTTTGAGCACTAATTGCTACCGCAAGCTCGCAGTAGCAATAACCAGCAACTTGTAATAATAAATAATTAATTTATTAATTTTTATTATTAATAATTATAATAAGAAAAGAAAAAAAACCTGAAAACTAACTTTAGACCAGAGGAAATACTGGACTAGATTACGAGTGTAGCGCAAAACTGCACTAACGCGAGCACAATATTTGCGCTCTACTCGTAGTACCAGCGCATGCAAATTTGAAGTCCCCCACTCTTGTTCGTATTGCATAGAAGCTTTGCACTTAATAGAGCCTGCTTCCATAGGCTATAATGAGAGTCTCGTTTTCATTTCGTGAGACACGGCATGAGAACCTAGGGCAGCTAAGGGGGGTAAGTCACACAGCGATAGGCAGCAGTTTTAAATATATATGTATATGAATATATACATATATATTTATGTGTTAATATGTGTATATACACATATTAACACATACATATATCTAATATATAATATATATATATATATATATATATATATATATATATATATATATATATATATAAAAAAAGAATATACATATATTTAATGGGAACACCGAGTTCCCCAAAGAGTTAGACTGCAATGTAAAGGCACTTTTCATTATTGTTTGGTTTTTTTTCTACCACCCCCCACCCGCCACATTTAACCCCTTAAAACTGCTTAGTGCCGTTTTTAAAAAAAATAAAAGATGCTATTTTATTTTTTTAATTATAAAAATAAACTCTAATGTTTGGGGCCAATTGGGGCACATTTTGAAAATTAACCAGAGATCTGATCTCTGGTTAATTTTCAGAGCGCTAATTGCTACCGCTAGCTCGCATAGAAATAACCAGCCACTTGTAAAATAAATTAGCACTCCACTTGTAATCCTGCCCTATGTGTGCATTTCACACCAGTTCTATAAATTAGTAATATGCCACTCCTCCTAAGCACTCATGCTTAAACTATTACCTGAAAGGAAGCATTGTCTATTACAGCTGTTTGCTTATACTCATAAACGTAACTGCTCATTTTTAAGCGCAATAGTCACTTATTTAAAATGAATAGAGTTATGGGGAAAAAAACATAGAAATGAGGTTATCTTACATAATTTTCTCATGAATCACTGTGAAACATAGTATTCTTATGTAGTCACAAGTCTATTGAACCATTTCTCAATGCCTTCAAGCAGACTTTTTCAAAACTGACAGTTGCAATAAATTGAATTGCTCCTTAATCTTTTATGTTTGGAAATAATCTGAGGGGTTTAAAAAGACATGAAAGGCATTTGTCCTCTGCTACAAATAGGCATTTTAAAAATGTATTATAGTTTTTGACAAATGGATGTCTTTGTTCTTAGAAATTTTAGGCCTGGATTTTGTGCAAATGTCTTATATGGAGCCCCTAGGGAACAATCAAGCTTTAGCAGAATTTTTCAAAGTGATCTAGTTTAGCTTGTGTGTAACATGATTTTTAATATTCAGTGAAACTGCTCAGTTTTCATGTTAGTAAATTACAATTTTCATTATGACTGCTTGCAATGAGCAGCCACTACAGTGGTTTCAATATCATAACCTCTCTGCATTACAACAACACTGGAAATCGATCACCACAATTAACTATCTACACGGGCCCCATGCTAACCTCAACTCCCCATGAGACTTCCCCCCCACTGATATGCTCCAAACTCTAAGAGACTCAACCCAATCCAAAAATTAACCAATCTGAACAGTCCTGTTTGGTTAAAGGGACATGATAACAAAATGTTGAAGCACTGAGAAGTGACGCAGCATATCTGTAAAAAGCTGACTAGAAAATATCATTTTAACATCTCTGTAAAAAAGGAAGATATTTTACTGCAAAATTTCCTCAGTAGCCACATTCCATTGTAAAGGGACTTTAAAGAGCCATTCAGGATGCTAGTCCAAGGACTTGCAAGGGAGCATGCATCTGGTGTGTGCAGGTATAGACAGTCATGTTATTTTCAGTGAAATCTCATGAGATCACAGTAAAGCAAAGCATGATCTCAGCAATTCTGATGCTGATTGGCTACTTTTTCCCCAACCTACAGCTGGACAGTAGCTGAAGGAAAACTGTTCACTGAGCAATTACTATTGTTAGCTGAAATTTTTTTGAGGTAAAATATCTTCCTTTTTTACATAGAGATGTTCATGTGCCATATTTTCTTGTCTGTTTTTTACAGTTATACTGCATCACTTTCAAGTGATTTAGCATATGGGTATTATCTCCCTTTAAGAGAGCACACACAAACCATGTTGTAAAATCATTAGGGGATGCTCCCACCCACTGAACCCAATCTATGCAAAATACTTTCCTCTATAAGATTCACCACTCAAGCAGAAATCCACTATGAACCTATACCACAATGACCACAGTACCACAGTGGATACAGTACAAAAGGGATCTTCCACCCAGGGGACCACAGCCTCAAGCCTCTGCAAGGGATCCAACCAATGGATCTATCTCTCATTTAATTATTTGGCTCCCATTGTACTGTTCTCTCTGGACCTTGGTAACAGCACCCAAACTCAGTTGTTCTCATAACAGTACATTGGAATTGTTTATAAAGCCAGGAAGGCTCAATCTAATATAAAGAGTTAAAGCAGGAATGATTCAGCCCATAAAGGCAAAGCATTGCAGTGTTAGGACCAGTTAACATTGGGACAAAACCCTTGTTTCAAGCAATGCTATATTGTTTTGTGCTTGTCTCGATCACATCCAGAAATGCAGGGAATGCTCCTTAGGGAGATAGAGCAACATTTCCCTTTTTAGGATCTTGAGAGGGCCCATATACTGCTGAAAGATCATTTTAGATAATCTGAAATGAATGGAGAGCTTTAGATAATCAGGGATCGAGTTTGGGCATCCCTAGTTCATTGACTTGCCGATTAAAAGGAAAATTATACTCTAGAAAAATTAGATTTGATTTTTATTTTCATTGCAATATGTTATTGTCACATGATTAGGCTAGCCCCTTAACCCCTTCAGGACGGGGTCAATGCACAAGCCGGAATGAAGTTCCGCACATAAACAAAGGGGTAAAAAGACAATAACAATAACATGACACAAAGTCATGTTATTGTCAATGTGATCATGTGACTTCAATGTTGGTATTGGATCATGGGGGACTGCTTACAATGCTAGGCATGTCCCCTGGTCGGATTTTACTTTTTGTAAAAGCAGGATGGAGCAGAACACTAAAAAAGGTAGGACGTTGCATGCCGTCCTAATGGTGTTAAAGCCCAGTGCCTTTAGGACAACATGGATCATCCTAACGGTGTCAAGTCGTTAAAGAAAATACGTTCCTTCTCTTCCACTTTCACATTTTGCTTTCAGAATGTCAGGAAATGGCAAATTGTTTAATTGTTTATATATAATCCCAGCACAAAACTACAGAAACATGCAGCATATGTAATATTTATTATTTAGCTCATTTCAAACACAATAATGCAGGATAATGTAGTGTTGAAGGGCCCCAAATAATCACACACACCCCTCACACATACAACAGAATATAGATGCAGAAATCAACACCCCCAAGGCGTCCCAAGGGGGGGGGGATCAACAGCAGTCCAGGATTAGCAGGTAAGCAAGCAGGTTAATGCAATATGTCACAGTCCCTGAAAGTCTGTTTACGATGTGTTTCCAAGGCTATATAAATATCCTGTGTTTCTGGGCCATTCACTTTAACAAACCCAGGTAAGCAGAAGTCACGGTTACTAAACTGACCCAACTACTTATGTGTTAAAAGGCAGTCCATGGGTTAATGTGTTCAGTATATGTGTATCAATGTGTCAAATACAAGCATAATAGCACTTAAGTGGTCGTAGCAAGCATGAGTAGTACCTCACAAACGGAAACTTCTCACATCAAATGTGCCTATAAGAGAAAGTCTCTGGTATACTTGCGCCCACTTCAATATTGTGTAGTTCGATCTGGATCAATCTTTTACAGGTCATCCACCGCTAGTCTTGACTTGCATGCTTCAGCAGCCCAACCTGTGTAGATCATCCACCGTCACTCTGTTAAGAAACAAATACTTGGACACAGCACATGTAAAGCTTGTGGTTCTCCTGTCTGATGCTGATGACGTCACTCCAACGCGCGTTTCGGGATTCCACCCTTTCTCAAGGAGTCATGCCCAGATTCAATACCGGGGAGAATTGGTGTGTACTACTGACTGCTGATTGGTCATAATGGAAAAAAGTTTAAACACTTATACACCCACTCACTCCGTATGTTCAGTGTCTCACTAGCAGATTTAATATTCCTCATAGGCATCCGTCACATAGCAATATTGCTTACAGAGCACTATATGCATATGTTCAAAGGGACATAATGTACATATATACAAATGTGTACTCAGACTATGTTAAATGGAATATAATTAAATATATACAAAAGAAAAAGAAATCCAACCCACCACAGCCCTACTTTACGTAAACGTGCCCTAAGAGAACTCTCTATTAAGGCCCCTAGGAGACATAGTATCAAGCCTTCTTATCCATATGCCTCTTTTTAAAAAAAATATATATATCTTTTGTCTAACTCCTCCCCTTCTTAAAGGGGCAACCCCATCCAAAATCAGGAAACACAAGTGGCTTTTATTATGACCAGCAATCGTGAAATGGTGAGCTACAGGGTCATCTTCCTCTAACTTGCCAATCGTAGCCTTGTGCTGATGAATCCTGTCCTTAGCATGTTGGGTTGTTTCCCCCACATACGCAAGCCCACATTGGCATTTGATGACGTATATAATATATTTAGAACTGCAAGAAAAATAACCATTGATAGGTATACGTTTACCTGAGTGTGGATGAGTTATGGCATCACCCTGTTGTAGGGAGTGTGTCAGGGTTTTTTCCCTGTTTTGTTTGCCATGTGCTGCTGGCAGCCATTTTACTCACCTCTCTTGCTGACTCTGGTGCATACTGTGTGATGCTGCTCATTTCCTGCACTTCCTTTTATGGCCAGACTGGTGTACATCATCTGTGTGAGACAGGATGCAGTCTCAGAATTGTGATGTCATCACTTATTATTTAAAGGGCCTCTATTCAGTATGCTTTGCCCTTGCGTTGTCTCCGACCTGTTTGTGAGAGCTCCTGTGTATTACCTGTCTGTGTGATGTCCCTCCTGGTTCCTGATCCCTGGCTTGTTCCTGACTCTGTTGTTCTCCTTGTTCCTGATTCTGGCTCATCTGACTACTCGCTTTGGCTCCTGACTTGGCTCGTCTGACTATTCGCTTTGGCTCCTGACTCGGCTCGTCTGACTACCAGCTCTGGTTTTGATTCCTGGCTTGTTATTTGACTTGTGGACTTTTTATTATTTTTTGCTATTAATAAAGGTGTGATTATTTTTGCACCTCTCATCTCAGTCGGATTCCTGGCATCCTGACATTACGCAAGGGCCATGAATCCTGATGGTGCAAATAATCCACCTTTACCTGCCATAATTTCCAGGATGGATGAAATTTGCACTAGCCCTGCAAACCCTGCTGACTCGCACTGCACATTTGGACTAAAGTGTCCCGCAAGTTATGGCTGCTCCTGTTTCCGCTGTTGCACCTAGTCCTACCAGGAGAATGTCCAGTCCTGCACCTCTACCTCAGCGATATGAAGGCAATCCTAATCAGTGCAGAGGGTTTTTGAACCAGGTGGGCATTTACTTTGAGATGTTACCTCAGGCATTTCCCTCTGACAGAGCTTAGGTGGGATTTCTCATCTCGTTACTCTCTGACACAGCTCTTGTCTGGGCTAATCCCTTGTGGGAGACTAATAAACCTGTGATTTCAAATTACCCTAAATTTGTGGCCTCCTTTCGAAGGGTATTTGATGTTCTGGCTCGCTCCTCTGCTGCTAAACGACTCATGTCCATTCAGCAAGGTACAAGATCTGTTCTCAGTATGCCATTGAGTTCCGTACACTTGCCGCAGAGGTAGGTTGGAACAATGAAGCCCTTGTTGCCGCCTTCTTTCATGGGCTCTCTGATGCGATTAAAGACGAAGTTGCTGCCAGAGATTTACCAGATAATCTCAAGGCATTGGTGTCTTTTTTGATCCTAATTGACATAAGACTCAGAGAGAGGCCCTCTTTCAAGGAGCGCTTGTGGAAGCCTCCTTTTCCGTTGTCTCCTACGTGTTAGTTCCCACCCATGCCTCCTGGTCCCAGGTACTGCTGAGCCGATGCAGTTGGGATTCACGCGTCTCTCCACGGTGGAGAGGGCTTTTAGGAGGAGGGAGGGGCTCTGCCTCAATTGTGGGTTACAGGGCCACCTTTTGAAGTCTTGTCCTACACGGCCAGGAAATGCTCACACCTAAGGTCCTGTCGGGGGCAGACCTTGGGTGGTTTATCCTCGTCCCCGGAACCGCTAAAGGAGAAACCTTTGGTCACGGTTGTCCTTCCTGGGTGGACTCCATAGTCACCCACGCTCTTGTTGACTCTGGTGCTGTGGGCTATTTCATTGACAGTGCTTTTGTATCAAAGCACTCCATTCCTGTTTTGCCTAGGTCCGTTCTGCTTGCTATTGAGGCCATTGATGGCAGGCCCCTTCAGCCCGCACTCGTTACTCACGAAACTGCTCCGTTATCCATGGCTGTTGGTGCTCTCCATTTTGAAACCCTCCAGTTCCAGGTGATAAACTCTCCGCATTTTCCAGTTGTTTTGGGTTATCCCTGGCTCCAAAAGCACAATCCCAGTCTCAACTGGCGCAGGTCTGAAATTTTGTCGTGGTCTTCGCAATGTATTTCCACTCGGGCCGGGTTTACCCTCTGTCTGTTGCAGAGAATTGTGCTATGGAGGAGTATGTTGCCGATGCTCTGACATGGGGGATCATCCACAAATCCTGCTCTCCTGCAGAGGCTGGCTTCTTCTTTGTGAAGAAAAAGGGTGGCGAGTTAAGACCATGCTTCGATTATAGGGGTCTTAATCGTCTTACCATTAAGAATGCTTACCCTATTCCGCTCATTACAGAACTCTTTGACCGCCTCAAGGGAGCTACGGTCTTTACTAAACTTGATTTGAGAGGAGCATACAATCTCATTAGGATCAAGGAGGGCTACAAATGAAAAACAGCATTTAACACCAGGAGCGGGCATTATGAGTATCTTGTAATGCCCTTTGGCCTATGTAATGCTCCTGCTGTTTTCCAGAAATTTATTAATGATGTCCTACGAGGTATGTTGCAACAGTGTGTTGTGGTGTACTTGTTGTGGTGTACTTAGACGACATCCTCATCCACTCACCCACACTTGAGGCTCATCGTTCTGATGTTACACGGGTTCTTCAGAGACTACGTGAGAACGGCCTGTTTTGTTAACTCGAGAAATGTGAGTTCCATCAGACTCAAGTAACCTTCCTAGGTTATGTTATCTCCGTGCAGGGTTCTCCATTGATCCTGACAAGTTATCTGCAGTTCTGCAGTGGCCTCGCCCAGTTGGTCTTCAGTCAATTCAACGTTTTTTGGGGTTCACCAATTACTATAGAAAGTTTATTAAAAACTTTTCTTCCTTGGTCAAACCTATCACAGACATGACCCGTAAAGAGAATGATCCACTCCATTGGTCACCTACTGCCATTAAGGCCTTTGATAGTCTTAAGACTGCCTTTGCTGCCACTCCAGTTCTGGCTCATCCTAACCCTGTCCTGCCTTTCTTCTTGAGGTTGATGCGTCTGAGACTGGAGTAGGTGCCCTCTTGTCTCAATGTCCTTCGCTTGACGGTTCCTTGCATCCGTGTGGTTTCTTCTCTAAGAAATTGTCTCCAGCGGAGTGCAATTATGAAATTGGCGACAGGGAATTACTGGCCATAATTTTGGCACTTAAGGAATGGAGGCATCTTCTCGAGGGTACTAGCTTGCCAGTGCTCATTCTTACTGACCACAAGAATTTAACTTATCTATCTGAAGCAAAATGTTTGTCACCCCGACAGGCCAGATGGGCGCTATTTATGTCTTGGTTTAATTATGTGGTCTCCTACATGCCTGGTAGTAAGAATGTTAGGGCTGATGCCCTCTCTCGACAATTTTCGCCTCTGTCCAAGGAAGAGTCTGTACCTATTCCAGTTATACCACCTGACCATATTTTGGCTACCATATGTACTAATTTGACTTCTCCCTTGGGGGAGGAGATCCTGGCTGCAAAAACCAATGCACCTCCTGAGAAACCTGAGAAAGAAAGTGTATACCACTACACACAATAGAGCGCTGTTCTAATTCTAAAAATAAAAGCAAATCATATATCACAATGAAATAAAATGAATGCTACTAATCAAATCAAACAACAAACAAATTGCATATAAAGTCCATGCAAACTGTGATAAGTCCAATTATAACAATAATAAGGTACTCACTATATGAGATCCAAATAGGTAGTATTTTGATAAAAAAAAGTCCTATATTGATAGTCCTGCAGTTCCTCTAAGACAGGGCAACTCCAATGTTCCCAAAATGAAATGCACTATAAAATAAAAGAGGAGAGAAGCGCTGACTCAAGTGTAATTATAAACTTTAATCATATAACACATAAGATACTAAAAACTCACAAGATGGCGATATCAATGTGCCCAACAAAAAAGACTCCCAATAGAGAAAGTTCCACAAGCGGGTACACACGGGTCGGTGTAGTCCGGTCACTCGAGCTGTATAGGTCCTTCCGATGGCGATCAGTCAATCAAGCTCTGCAGTAGCAAGAAGATCACGCCCTCGGACGTTACCAATAGAAACCCGTGTGCAGGTTTCATAATTCTATGCGTTTTGATCGACTTTGTCGATCGGGACGAAATGCATAGAATTTTGAAACCTGCAATCGTCCTTATGAGGCAGCCGTAGATTCCTAGCACACGCGAGCTTCTATTGGTAACATCCGAGGGTGTGATCTTCTTGCTACTGCAGAGCTTGATTGACTGATCGCCGTCGGAAGGACCTATACAGCTCAAGTGACCGGACTTGTTACACACTAATGGTGCTTCATTTGCTGGTGTCCTGGTGAAACGGCTGGAGGCTACACCGACCCGTGTGTACCCGCTTGTGGAACTTTCTCTATTGGGAGTCTTTATTGTTGGGCACATTTATATTGCCATTTTGTGAGTTTTTAGTATCTTATATGTTATATGATTAAAGTTTATAACTACACTTGAGTCCGTGCTTCTCTCCTCCTGAGAAACCTAGTGGTAAGTGTTTTGTTCCTGAAAATCTTCAAACTAAACTTTTGCACACTTACCACTATCCTAAAGCCGCAGGTCACCCAGGCAAGAACCAAATGATTTGGTCTGTCACTCGACAATTCTGGTGGCCAGGTCTTCGTTCTGATGTTGCTGTGTATGTTGCCTCCTGCTCAGTTTGTGCACAGAATAAGACTCCTCGACGTCTTCCTGTGGGTCTTCTTCAACCTATTGCTAATGGTGAGCATCCTTGGACAAATCTTTCCATGGACTTCATTGTCGAGCTTCCTGTTTCCAATGGCAATACTGTTATCCTTATAATGGTTGACCGTTTTTCTAAAATGTCACATTGCATTCCCTTAAAGAAGTTGCCTACCGCTCAGGAGCTTGCTTCAATTTTTTCCCGGGAGGTCTTCCGTTTACATGGGTTACCCAAGGAGATAGTGTCGGACCGGGGTAGCCAGTTTGTCTCCAGATTTTGGTGTTCCTTTTGTGCTCAAATGGGGATCCAGCTTTCCTTCTCCTCGGCATATCACCCTCAATCCAATGGGGCTGCAGAACGGTCTAATCAAGCTCTGGAACAGTTCCTCCATTGCTATGTCTCAGATCACCACAATAATTGGTCTGAACTGTTACCTTGGGCATAGTTTGCTCGTAATAGTGCTATTAATGCTTCCTCCAAGTTATCCATGTTCATGGCGAATTATGGGTTTCAACCATCCTTGTTGCCCAATTCATTCATGTCTCAGGGTATTCCGGCTTTGGAGGAGCATCTCCAGCAACTCCGTTCCACGTGGGTGCAGATTCAAGATTGCCTTCATACTTCTATGCAGCGCCAAAGTTCCAGGCTGATCGTAGGCGTCTGCCTGCGCCTTCCTACCAGGTTGGTGAGAGAGTTTGGCTGTCCTCCCGCAACTTGAACCTTTGTGTGCCTTCCAATAAACTGACTCCCCTTTATGTTGGTCCTTTTCGAATACTCCGACGGGTCAATCCTGTGGCCTATGCTCTTGACCTTCCTCCTGCAATGCGCATCTCCAATGTTTTTCATGTCTCCCTCTTGAAACCATTGGTTTGTAATCGGTTTACCACTGTGTTGCCTTGTCCCCATCCTTTCTTTGTTGACAACCATGAAGAGTATGAGGTCAGCAGCATTATTGACTCTCGTATGTCCAGGGGCCGCGTACAGTATTTGGTTCACTGGAGGGGCTACGGTCCGGAGGAGCGTTCATGGGTTCCCTCCTCTGATGTTCATGCTCCCGCCCTCCTCCGTGCCTTCCATGCCCGTTTCCCCAATAAGCCTTTTGTCCTCCCGAGGGGGAGGGGTCGTTGAGGGGAGGGTACTGTCAGGGTTTTTTCCTCTTTTGTTTGCCATGTGCTGCTGGCAGCTATTTTACTCACCTCTCTTGCTGACTCTGGTGCATACTGTGTGATGCTGCTCATTTCCTGCACTTCCTTTTATGGCCAGACTGGTGTACATCATCCGTGTGAGACAGGATGCAGTCTCAAAATTGTGATGTCATCACTTATTATTTAAAGGGCCTCTGTTCAGTATGCTTTGCCCTTGCGTTGTCTCAGACCTGTTTGTGAGAGCTCCTGTGTATTACCTGGCTGTCTGACGTCCCTCCTGGTTCCTGATCCCTGGCTTGTTCCTGACTCTGTTGTTCTCCTTGTTCCTGATTCTGGCTCGTCTGACTTCTTGCTTTGGCTTCTGACTCGGCTCGTCTGACTATTCGCTTTGGCTCCTGACTCGGCTCGTCTGACTACCAGCTCTGGTTTTGATTCCTGGCTTGTTATTTGACTTGTGGACTTTTTATTATTTTTTGTTATTAATAAAGGTGTGATTATTTTTGCACTTCTCGTCTCAGTCTGATTCCTGGCATCCTGACAGAGTGGCATTGGGCACAATTCATACAAGCATAGCAACCTTTCTTATTAATTAGGGGTGGCCATTTTAGTGTCTCTAAATCTGCCTGAATTAAATCATCCCAAAGGTTCCTATTTTGTTTGCACAAAAATAAAGGCGGATTTTTAAAAATGGAGTTTAATTGGCCATCTTGTTGTAAAATGTGCCAATGTTTTAATGGAATGGAATGGAGTTTCCCACTATGTAATCCAAACTGGATAACACAGGGTACTGAGAATTGCTTAGATTGGCGAGTACTTCTAATGAGATGTGATTTTCTATCTTTAGTTTCAACTTTAGCAAGGCTGTTGTCAAGAACATCCTGAGGATAGCCTCTCTTCTTAAATTTGAGGGACATTTCATCCAGTCTCCTTTGGCATTCGATGGGATCATCCACTATCCATTTTGTGTGTAATAATTGGCTGCATGGTAAACTCTTAATCATTGCAGGAGGAGGAAAACTATCAAAATGTAACAAGTTATTTCTGTCAGTCTTCTTAGAGAAGATGTCACAGTCCAGTGATCCCCCCTTGATTGAAACCCTAGTGTCAAGGAAACTGATCTGTTCAACATTCATCTCCATAGTGAATTTTAAATTGTCTGTAGCTGCATTCAATCTGGAGATGAAATGGTCCAAATCAATAGACGTACCTGTCCAAATCATGAAAATTACGTTAATGTAACAAAACCAACATAAAACGAACCTATTAAATGCTTCATCCACATATACCACCTCCTCCTCAAATCGTCCCATGAAGAGGTTGGCATTTGTGGGGGTCACATTTGAGCTCATTGCTGTACCTTTCCTTTGGACATAGAAAGTGTCCTCAAACATGAAGGTTGAAAGATTGAATGAGTCTGTGCCTGCCACTATTGAGCGTCCCGGGGGATTTACTATGTCCTTGTGTATTTTAGGTAATACATAAAATACAGGAATGATCGGATTCTCATTGTTAGTGATGATATTCATCATTGATGCTTTAATAACAATCTAGAGTTAGGATCCAATTTAATGACCTAATAGTGATATCATTTAGTTCTTTAAAGACTTCCTGTCTATATTGGTTCCTATTCATGATGATTAAATTTAGTCTTCATATGAAAGTTCCTGAGCAGCCTATCAAACTCCTGTTTCACAAATGTAATGTATGCCCCCATAGTAACATTGGATTGGGGGGGATTAAAGGTACTTTTGGGTTTGATATGTTGTACATGGAACTGAAAGGGGGTGGTACAAGAGGATTCTGAAGTGCTCTCAAAAACTTGATTATAAAAAAACTGTTTAATCTCAGACTTCTAAACATTTTTTGTAAATCACATTCTGTGGTAAAGAAGTCTGGATAAGTAGTTGGCCCAATAGATAATCCTTTTTGCAGCACTCTCAAAGGGGCATCATCTATGACCCTATCAGATATATTCACAACAAGATTATCTTCCTCGTCTGTTCTGTCTCTTTGAAATTTGATACCCAACATTTCCTGTGTTTCTTCCCCCCTCTTCTCTTGCTCTTCTTCGACCCCGGGGATTAGTCACTATACTCCCTATCAGAAGAAGAGTCTCCTAGGAGCCCCTGTGAATATACAGGTCTCCTATTGTCCCTCCGAAAGGGGACAAAGTCTGGATTCCGCCATCTGAAATACTCAGCAAGGGTAACTGAATGTAAATCATACACAACTCTTTGTTTACACATTTGTTCAAGTGAAATAGGTTCCTTTACTATACTTTCAGTGCTAAAAAAATCTCTACACCCACTCACTCCGTATGTTCAGTTTTTCACTAGCAGAATTAATATTCCCCTTTGGCATCCGTCACATAGCAATATTGCTTACAGAGCACTCTATGCATTTGTATATATGTACATAATGTACATATATACAAATGTGTACTCAGACTACGTTAAATGGAATATAATGAAATAGATACAAAAGATGACCTGTAAAAGACTGAGCCGGATCGAATTATACAATATCGAAGTGGGCTCAAGTATACCAGAGACTTTCTCTTATAGGCACATTTGCTGTGAGAAGTTGCCGTATGTGAGGTGCTATCCATGCTTGCTACGACCACTTAAGTGCTATGACGCTTGTATTTGACACATTCATACACATATACTGAACTCATTAACCCATGGACTGCCTTTAACACATAAGTGTTTGGGTCAGTTTAATAGATGTGGTTGCAGGCTTCTGCTTAACTGGGTTTGTTAAAGTGAATGGCGCAGAAACAGAGGATAGTTATATAGCCTTGGAAACACATCATAAACAGATTTTCAGGGATTGTGACATATTGCATTAACCTGCTTGCTTACCTGCTAATCCTGGACTGCTGTTGACTCCCCCCCCCCCTTGGGACGCCTTGGGGGTGTTGATTTCTGCATCTATATTCTGTTGTATGTGTGAGGGTGTGTGTGTGATTATGTGGGGCCCCTCAACACTACATTATCCTGCATTATTGTGTTTGATATGAACTAAATAATAAACATTACATATGCTGCATGTTTCTGTAGTTTTGTGCTGGGATTACATATATTGATTTGCTTAGGGGTAGTGACAGTACCTTATCCCGTGCACTTGTCTTAAAGGGACATGAAACCCACATTTTTTTTCTTTCGCAATTTAGAAAGAGCATGCAATTTTAAACAACTTTCTTATTTACTTCTATTATCTAACTTGCTTCATTATCTTGATAACCTTTGCTGAAAAGCATATCTGGATATGCTTAGCTGCTGCTGATTGGTGGCTGCACATAGTTGCCTTGTGTGATTGGCTCACCCATGTGCATGGCTATTTCTTCAACAAAGGATATCTAAAGAATGAAGCAAATTAGAAAATAGAAGTACATTTGAATGTTGTTTAAAAATGGATTCTCTACCTAAATCATGAAACAAAAAATGTTGTGTTTAGTGTCCCTTTAATGTTAATTAGTTTATAGTCAAGCTGTGCTGTCACAAGTAGAATTTGTTTAATTGTTTATGCTCTGACTGTTGTGGTGATTCGTCCTGATGTGTACATAACCTCTCAAAGCAGACGGTTATTAATATATTATAAATTACAAGGAATACAAATGCAGCTGTATTTTCTTTATGCTCATATTACAAGAGGTTTATATTTGCAAAGTTCATGTGCTTTAGTGGACTTGGCATATAATAGTTTGTTTAATTCTAATGAGCAGGAAAAAATGTACCAATTATGCAATTAAAAATACTATGACATTTTTAGGATTTCATCACTTTTTGTTAACCCAAATTGCTAATAGCAGCTTTACATACGTTATCATAAAAGTTCTTTTAAAACATTTCTCAGAATAAGATAACCTTTTAATTGCTAGTACATAACACCAACTATATATGAGACACAGCTCATAGACCTTATGTGTTATAAAATTAATTAGTTTAACCATCTGTTCTATAATCTTATTTTTAGAGTAAGAAAATATGGGATCTGCCTTATGATACTAAAATACACACATGATATTTGCAACTAATACCATTTAGGAAGCAGTAGCAATCCTCCACTATATAATATTTGATGAAAAATGTAAAATTCCTTGTGCAAATCAACGCCTAGATTACGAGTCTTGCGTTAGCCTTAAAAAGCAGCGTTGAGGGGTCCCAACGCTGCTTTTTAACGCCCGCTGGTATTACGAGTCTGTCAGGTACAGGTGTACCGCTCACTTTTTTTCCGCGATTTTCGCATACCGCAAATCCCCTTACGTCAATTGTGTATCCTATCTTTTTAATGGGATTTTCCTAACTCCGGTATTACGATTGCTGGAAGAAGTGAGTGGTGGACCCTCTCCTGTCCAGACTCCTACCGCATTTAAAAGTCAGGAGTTTCATTAGCTATCGCCGTAACATAAAACTCTTAACTAAAGTGCTAAAAATTACACTAACACCCATAAACTACCTATTAACCCCTAAATCGAGGCCCCCCCCCACATCGCAAACACTAAAAGATGTCGGATGTCTTCAAGATGGACCCGCTCCGCTCTGGTTGGAAGAAGATAGAAGATGCCGTTTGGATGAAGACTTCTGCTGGTCTGGATGTCCTCTTCTGGCCGGATCAGATGAAGACTTCTGCCCCTCTGGAGGTCCACTTGTGCCCGGCTGGGTGAAGACGTCTCAAGGTAGGGTGATCTTCAAGGGGGTAGTGTTAGGTTTTATTAAGGGGAGATTGGGTGGGTTTTAGAGTAGGGTTGAGTGTGTGGGTGGTGGGTTTCAAATGTTGGGGGGTATTGTATTTTTTTTTACAGGTGAAAGAGCTGATTACTTTGGGGCAATGCCCCGCAAAAGGCCCTTTTAAGGGCTATTTGTAATTTAGTACAGGGCAGGGAATTTTATTATTTTGGGGGGCTTTTTATTTTATTAGGGGAATTAGAGTAGGTGTAATTAGCTTAAAAAAATTGTAATTATTTTTTTATTTTCTGTAATTTAGTGGGGGGGGGTTGTACTTTAGTTTATTTAATTTAATTGTAGTTAGTTTATGTAATTAATTTAATGATAGTGTAGTGGGTCCCCAAACACACCTCCAAGACGACTACTGCCTTGCTAAAGAAGCTGAGGGTAAAGGTGATGGACTGGCCAAGCATGTCTCCAGACGTAAAGCCTATTGAGCATCTGTGGGGCATCTGGAAATGGAAGGTGGGGGAGCACAAGGTCTCTAACATCCACCAGCTCTGTGATGTCGTCATGGAGGAGTGGAAGAGAACTCCAGTGGCAACCTGTGAAGCTCTGGTGAACTCCATGCCCAAGAGGGTTAAGGCAGTGCTGGAAAATAATGGTGGCCACGCAAAATATTGACACTTTGGGCCCAATTTGGACATTTCCACTTAGGGGTGTACTCACTTTTGTTGCCAATGGTTTAGACATTAATGGCTGTGTGTAGAGTTATTTTGAGGGGTGTACTCACTTTTGTGAGATACTGTATATATATATATATATATATATATATATTATATATATAGGTATAGATATATATTGCACCAAAAAAAATCAGATATATGAAGAAATATGTATTTATGAATAAACTGAACATATTATGTTATGTAAAGAACATTGGAATCTGAAATATTCATATTTTCATGTTGAGTTAGCGCAATTGAGAATATGCGATCAGGTTTGCGTGAGAGTAAGGTGTTTTTTTCAACTTTTTTTCTCTATTTACTATGGGGGAATATGTGAACGTGCACACGATATTCTAACTTCGGATTTTTGTGCACGTCGGTTTAGCATGAGAGCAAAAACAATTTACTTTCTACTCATAATATGAGCGTAACCCATCGAACGCAAATTTTTTAAATTCTAGCACAATTAACGCTCAAGTCATTTATCATTAAACAAGCATTTCGTGTGAAATGCTTGTGCAATACCGCCCCCGCTAGCAGGGGTCGTCAGTTAACTCGATCGTATCCGATCAGGATGATTGCTGTCCGCCACCTCAGAAGTGGTGGATGAGTTAAAGAGCAGTGGTCTTAAGACCGCTGCTTCTTAACTTCAGTTTCAGGGGAACCTGAAGCTACGGGGGGTAGATTGCCCCATCTGCTGCTTGATAAATCTACCCCATTCTTTTCACATTATGGGAACAATATAACTGTGTTGGTTTGAACAAACAAATCTAGCAGCCTTTATTTTTAAATAAGACAGCTAATATAACCTCTAATATATTCAGTACCTTTTTTTCCCTTAAAGGGCCATTATAGGGTAAAAATGACATGCTCTAATTCATTAGCACTAATGACCCTTTAATGATCTCTTTAACACTTTTACGTGTACCACTTGGGAGCAACAGTGGACACGTTTAGTGAGCCAATCAGCAGCAGCAGTCACAGGACTCACTTTTGCGTTTGTTCTCTATGGCTCACGAATGATACTTTAACTGTGCATTTAACTTTTTTGTGGTGGGGTTAGTACATAGCCTTGCAAGGTCAGTAGTGCTAAAATGTAGAATTTAATTTTGCAGTATAATTGTCCTTTGTCAAATGAAATACAATACAAGAATTTAGTTAGGAATACTTACCTTAAAGCAGTGGTCTCAAAGTACAGGCCCTGGGGCCATATGTGGCCCTAAATATAGTTTAATCTGGTCCTCTCTGGTTAATTAAGAAATTATTTATTTGAGCCCCATCTATATTTTTTAGGGTTCTAAGAGGTGTAATAAGTTGGCGTTCTATACAGGCACTAACTAGGTAAATATAAAGACAAGCAGGCATTGTCCATTGTAGACTCCCACCATGTACTGGTTGGATAAATGTCACTTTTTACAGTTATACAGTTCCAAAATGATCACTTTACTTAGCAATCACAAAATAAATATACACTTAACCCTATATAATACATACCCTCTCTCCCTACAAGTAGCTATATATCACACCTCAATATTATATACTTATTTTTTTTTATTTTTGTTCTCTATATTTTTGTTTTTGTTTTCATAATCCAAATATGACCATACTGTTATTCGTAATAACCCTTTTCTCACTCCAATTTTGCTCACATCACTACCGCCATAAGCACACACCTCAAACTGGAAAACAAATTATCATTCACCATGGCTTGCTCTGTTGCCATAACTTATCGGCCGAATGCTGGTGGAGAGTTATAAAAAACAGTCCCCCTACCCCCACCTCACAAAATTATAAAGTATCCAATTCCCTTTATGGCCAATCAAAAATGATGTCCAAATTCCTATTCCTTATGTTACTTGCTCTTGCATATGACGTAGAGTCTAACCCTGGTCCCCCAACGAATTCCATTCCTAGCCTTCCAGCTAAAAAAGGCCTCTCCTTTGTGCACTGTAACATCCGCAGTTTACTACCAAAAATCAATGCACTGGAAGCATGGTGTTCACATTACAAGCCCAAAATCATTGTGATCTCTGAATCCTGGCTAACCGCAAAAATACCTGACTCTGCCATTGCTATACATGGGTATTCATGCCATAGAATTGACAGAGCAGAAAGAGGAGGCGGCATTGTAATTTATGTTGACAATTCCATAAAGTTCATCCCCCTTACAAAAATCTAGCTCTCCTGCCACCTTTGATTTCCTTTCTGGCACAATTGAGATCCCGTGCAGTAAATCAATCATTGTTGCAGGAATCTACCGTCCACCTAGCTCCCCTGTGCATTCCCTTTCTGACATAGCCCATCTCCTTAGTGAAACCATAGCTCAAACTCCAAAAAGTGAAATTTTGGTCTTTGGAGATTTTAATATTGATTGGCTGAATCCTAAAAACAATAGTTATTGCTCACCATTTAAGACTTTGCCACTAACGCAATTAATCTCCTCCCCAACTCGCATAAACATTAAAAGCCATAACCACACCCTCCTCGATTGGATTCTCTCCACTTCCCCTGACCGAATCCAGGAGGCAGGTGTTCTCCCTAACAGTTTCAGTGACCACTGCTTAGTATACTGTGTTCGCAAAATAAGGGCTACTAAATCCTCTCCCAAGGTTAAAATCACCAGGTCCTTCAAAAAATGTAATCTTCAATCATTTCTAAATGACATCAAGATTCAAGAACCTCCCCTGGCACAGATTAAACCTAATTCCAGATTTAGACTCTGCAGTTGAATTCCTTCAGTCAGAACTCCTACAAGTTTGTAATTTGCATGCCCCACTGCGTAAGGTGAGAGTAAAAGGAGCGCATATTAATTGGATCACAGCTGACCTCATTCAAATGTACCAATTTCGGATTCATTGTGGCAAAGTTCAAGCATACTGGCTCTATGAACGATCACTGTGTATATAGAAAATGGCGAAATATATGCACTAAACAAACAAAATTGGCCAAGGCCTAATATTTCTGTGAAAATCTGAAAAATAACATATCAAACCTTAGAAAGTTTCGTAAAGTCATAAATAACTTACACATTCCCCCAATCCACTCCCAACCCTCCATTGTCAAAATGGATAACCAAACCCTGCAACTTCCCTTAGAAGTAGCAAATGCCTTTAACAATTATTTTGTCGGATGCTCCACCACCCTAATTGACAAACTAATAAATGACACGCATCCTGAAACTACAAATGTGGATCAGGCCCCACTAAATCTACAAAGACCAAATATAGATAAGTTCAATTTAAGACCTGTACCCATCAATGTCGTTAAGAAACACCTTAATAATCTAAAAATGAAAAACCAGTCTGGACCTGATCAAATCCCAGCAATGCTGTTGAAGCTCAGCGCGTCAGCAATTGCTAAACCTGTCACAACCCTAATTAATGAATCCTTGGTGTCTGGATACATACCCAAACTTTGGAAGACTGCAAGTCGTGCCTATCCATAAAAATTGGTGAGTTAACCATGGTTACTATCGCCCAATATTATTGCTCCCAGTATTGTCAAAAATCTTAGAAAAATGCATCCATACGCAACTATGTGAGTATTACCATCAATCTAGCTATATGACCCCTGTTGAATCGGGTTTTCGCCCGAATCACTCCACTACAACTGCCCTCCTAAAAGTTTGCAACGACATCCAAACTGGCATGGAACAAGGAGACCTAGCTGGAGCTATTTTTCTTGATTTTGCAAAGGCCTTTGACACAGTAGACCACGACATACTACTGCTCAAACTAAAAAACTCAGGTATTGGTGATCGTCCGCTAACCTGGTTTTGATCATATGTATCGGATCAATCACAGTATATCTCCATTTCTAACAGTGACTCCCTCCCTCTCCCAGTCACATGTGGTGTTCCCCAAGGTTCCATTCTCGGCCCCCTACTATTCACATTATTTATAAATGATCTGCCAAATGTCTGCAAATCCTCAACTGTACACATGTACGCAGACAACACGGTAATCTATGCAAACAAACCCGATCTGCCGCAGCTTGAGGCAGTGCTCCAAGACCAGTTCACAGAGGTAGAAAAGTGGATCTCAAAAAACAAACTCTTCCTAAACACTGACAAAACTGTCACAATGATCTTTGGAACGGTACCTAAATTACGCAAACTACAAAAGTCCCATCTACGCATTAAAACAAAATCAAATGGCACACTGAACGCAGTCCACCCTTTCAAATACTTGGGTATGTTGTTAGACCCCAATCTATCTTTTGGCCTCCACATAGAAAAACTTGCATCTAAACTCTATCCAAAACTAGGTGCCCTGTACAGAAACAAATCTTGCCTCAGCCCTACAGTAAAGGAAAAGATTGCACAGCAAATGCTGATGCCAATCATGGATTATGGGGATGTAGTATATGCACCTGCACTGCAAACTCACCTTAATAAACTTAATACATTGTATAACTCGTTCTGCCGCTTTGTGCTACAATGTAACTACAGGACCCACCATTGTGACATGCTAAGAGAACTAAACTGGCTGTCGCTGGAATCCAGACGCACCCTCCATCTTTCCTGCCTTGTGTTTAAGAGCCTTTCTGGGAAGCACCCCCCTACCTGAGCAGAATGCTCTCCCCAGCTGTTCCCACCTCCTATAACCTCCGTTCCAGTAGCAGTACATTATTTAGTTTGCCTCAATACAAAAAGAAAGCAGCTCGATCCTCCTTTTCCTACAGAGCACCACAATTATGGAACGACCTCCCGCACACTTTCAAGCCTTCCCCAAGTCTAAAATCCTTTAAGAGATCCCTCTCTGCATATCTCAAAAAAGAATGCACCTGTCATGGTTGATTTTAAATTTCCTACCTGTTCTATGTTAAATTCTGCATATGTTATGTATTAATATTGTTTTTGTATTATTGTACCCTATTGTATCAATGCAATGTTTTGTGATCCCAGGACATACTTGAAAACGAGAGAAATCTCAATGTATCCTTCCTGGTAAAATATTTTATAAATAATAACTGTCTATGTTTATTGTGTGCTACAACTCCCACCATACACTACGACTTGGGTAAATGACCCTTCCAGCTCCTAGTATATCCAGTTCCAGAGTGCTCAGTCTGTTCAAGTGGCCCCCATCTGAGAAGCACACTGGGCCATTGGCCCCCAGATACAATAAGCTTGATACCCCTGCCTTAAAGGGACATAAAACCCCAAACAAACTTTTGTGATTTAGGTAGAACATACAATTTAAAACAACTTTCCAGTTTACTACTATTATCAAATTTGCTTCATTCTCTTAGTATCATTTGTTGACAGAACAGCAATGCACTACTGGTTTCTAACTGAACACATGGGTCAGCCAATGACAATCTGTGTATATATATATATATATATATATATATATATATATATATATATATAACAGAATTTATGCTTACCTGATAAATTACTTTCTCCAACGGTGTGTCCGGTCCACGGCGTCATCCTTACTTGTGGGAATATCTCTTCCCCAACAGGAAATGGCAAAGAGTCCCAGCAAAGCTGGCCACACAGTCCCTCCTAGGCTCCGCCAACCCCAGTCATTCGACCGACGGACAGGAGGAAAAAATAGGAGAAACCATAGGGTGCCGTGGTGACTGTAGTTAGAGAAAATAATTAATCAAACCTGATTAAAAAACCAGGGCGGGCCGTGGACCGGACACACCGTTGGAGAAAGTAATTTATCAGGTAAGCATAAATTCTGTTTTCTTCAACATTGGTGTGTCCGGTCCACGGCGTCATCCTTACTTGTGGGAACCAATACCAAAGCTTTAGGACACGGATGAAGGGAGGGAGCAAATCAGGTTACCTAAACGGAAGGCACCACGGCTTGCAAAACCTTTCTCCCAAAAATAGCCTCCGAAGAAGCAAAAGTATCAAATTTGTAAAATTTGGCAAAAGTGTGCAGTGAAGACCAAGTCGCTGCCTTACATATCTGATCAACAGAAGCCTCGTTCTTGAAGGCCCATGTGGAAGCCACAGCCCTAGTGGAGTGAGCTGTGATTCTTTCAGGAGGCTGCCGTCCAGCAGTCTCATAAGCCAATCGGATGATGCTTTTAAGCCAAAAGGAAAGAGAGGTAGAAGTTGCTTTTTGACCTCTCCTTTTACCAGAATAGACGACAAACAGAGAAGATGTTTGTCTGAAGTCTTTTGTAGCTTCTAAGTAGAATTTTAGAGCACGGACTACATCTAAATTGTGTAGCAAACGTTCCTTCTTTGAAACTGGATTCGGACACAAAGAAGGTACAACTATCTCCTGGTTAATATTTTTGTTGGAAGCAACCTTTGGAAGAAAACCAGGCTTAGTACGCAAAACAACCTTATCTGAATGGAACACCAGATAAGGCGGAGTACACTGCAGAGCAGATAACTCAGAAACTCTTCTAGCAGAAGAAATAGCAACCAAAAACAAAACTTTCCAAGATAACAACTTAATATCTGGAATGTAAAGGTTCAAACGGAACCCCTTGAAGAACTGAAAGAACTAGATTTAAACTCCAGGGAGGAGTCAAAGGTCTGTAAACAGGCTTGATCCTAACCAGAGCCTGAACAAATGCTTGAACATCTGGCACAGCTGCCAGTCGTTTGTGTAGTAAGACAGATAAAGCAGAAATCTGTCCCTTTAGAGAACTCGCAGATAATCCTTTATCCAAACCTTCTTGTAGAAAGGAAAGGATCTTAGGAATTTTTATCTTATTCCATGGGAATCCCTTGGATTCACACCAGCAGATATATCTTTTCCATATTTTATGGTAAATTTTTCTAGTTACCGGTTTTCTGGCTTGAACCAGAGTATCTATCACAGAATCTGAAAACCCACGCTTTGATAGAATCAAGCGTTCAATCTCCAAGCCGTCAGCTGGAGGGAGACCAGATTTGGATGTTCGAATGGACCCTGTACAAGAAGGTCCTGTCTCAAAGGTAGCCTCCATGGTGGAGCCGATGACATATTCACCAGGTCTGCATACCAAGTCCTGCGTGGCCACGCAGGAGCTATCAAGATCACAGAGGCCCTCTCCTGCTTGATCCTGGCTACCAGCCTGGGAATGAGAGGAAACGGTGGAAACACATAAGCTAGGTTGAAGGTCCAAGGCGCTACTAGTGCATCCACTAGAGTCGCCTTGGAATCCCTGGATCTGGACCCGTAGCGAGGAACCTTGAAGTTCTGACGAGACGCCATCAGATCCATATCTGGAATGCCCCATAATTGCGTCAACTGGGCAAAGATCTCCGGGTGGAGTTCCCACTCCCCCGGATGGAATGTCTGACGACTCAAGTAATCCGCTTCCCAGTTTTCCACACCTGGGATGTGGATCGCAGATAGGTGGCAGGAGTGATCCTCCGCCCATTGTATTATTTTGGTCACTTCTTTCATCACCAGGGAACTCCTTGTTCCCCCCTGATGATTGATATAAGCAACAGTCGTCATGTTGTCTGACTGGAATCTTATGAATCTGGCCTTTGCTAGCTGAGGCCAAGCCCTGAGAGCATTGAATATCGCTCTTAGTTCCAGAATGTTTATCGGGAGAAGAGACTCTTCCCGAGACCATAGTCCCTGAGCTTTCAGGGATTCCCAGACCGCGCCCCAGCCCACTAGACTGGCGTAGGTCGTGACGATGACCCACTCTGGTCTGCGGAAGCTCATTCCCTGGGATAGGTGGTCCAGGGTTAGCCACCAACGGAGTGAATCTCTGGTCTTCTGATCTACTTGAATCACTGGAGACAAGTCTGTATAGTCCCCATTCCACTGTTTCAGCATGCACAGTTGTAATAGTCTTAGATGAATTCGCGCAAAAGGAACTATGTCCATTGCTGCAACCATCAACCCTACTACTTCCATGCACTGAGCTATGGAAGGACGTGGAACAGAATGAAGAACTTGACAAGCGCTTAGAAGTTTTGACTTTCTGACATCTGTCAGAAAAATCCTCATTTCTAAAGAATCTATTATTGTTCCCAAGAAGGGAACTCTTGTCGACGGAGACAGAGAACTTTTTTCTATGTTCACCTTCCATCCGTGAGATCTGAGAAAGGCCAGAACGATGTCTGTATGAGCCTTTGCCTTTGAAAGGGATGACGCTTGTATTAGAATGTCGTCCAAGTATGGTACTACTGCAATGCCCCTCGGTCTTAGAACCGCTAGAAGGGACCCGAGTACCTTTGTGAAAATCCTTGGAGCAGTGGCTAACCCGAATGGGAGGGCCACAAACTGGTAATGTTTGTCCAGAAAGGCGAACCTTAGGAACTGATGATGTTCTTTGTGGATAGGAATATGTAGGTACGCATCCTTTAGATCCACGGTAGTCATAAATTGACCTTCCTGGATTGTAGGTAGAATCGTTCGAATTGTTTCCATTTTGAACGATGGTACTCTGAGAAATTTGTTTAGGATTTTTAAATCCAGAATTGGTCTGAAGGTTCCCTCTTTTTTGGGAACTACGAACAGATTTGAGTAAAATCCCATTCCTTGTTCCGCCATTGGAACTGGGTGTATCACTCCCATCTTTAACAGGTCTTCTACACAATGTAAGAATGCCTGTCTCTTTATTTGGTTTGAGGATAAGTGAGACATGTGAAACCTTCCCCTTGGGGGTAGTTCCTTGAATTCCAGAAGATAACCCTGAGAAACTATTTCTAGCGTCCAGGGATCCTGAACATCTCTTGCCCAAGCCTGAGCAAAGAGAGAGAGTCTGCCCCCCACTAGATCCGGCCCCGGATCGGGGGCTACTCCTTCATGCTGTTTTGTTAGCAGCAGCAGGCTTCTTGGCCTGCTTACCCTTGTTCCAGCCTTGCATCTGTTTCCAGGCTGGTTTGGTCTGTGAAGCATTACCCTCTTGCTTAGAGGATGCAGAATTAGAGGCCGGTCCGTTCCTGAAATTACGAAAGGAACGAAAATTAGACTTATTCTTGGCTTTGAAAGGCCTATCTTGTGGGAGGGCGTGGCCCTTTCCCCCAGTGATGTCTGAGATAATCTCTTTCAATTCTGGCCCAAAGAGAGTTTTACCCTTGAAGGGGATATTAAGCAATTTTGTCTTGGATGATACATCCGCTGACCAAGACTTTAGCCAAAGCGCTCTGCGCGCCACTATTGCAAACCCTGAATTTTTCGCCGCTAATCTAGCTAATTGCAAAGCGGCATCTAAAATAAAAGAATTAGCCAACTTAAGTGCGTGAACTCTGTCCATAACCTCCTCATATGGAGTCTCTCTACTGAGCGACTTTTCTAGTTCCTCGAACCAAAACCACGCTGCTGTAGTGACAGGAACAATGCACAAAATGGGTTGCAGAAGGTAACCTTGCTGTACAAAAATCTTTTTAAGCAAACCCTCCAATTTTTTATCCATAGGATCTTTGAAAGCACAATTATCCTCGATAGGAATAGTAGTGCGCTTGTTTAGAGTAGAAACTGCCCCCTCGACCTTAGGGACTGTCTGCCATAAGTCCTTTCTGGGGTCGACCATAGGAAATAATTTCTTAAATATAGGAGGGGGGACAAAAGGTATGCCGGGCTTCTCCCACTCCTTATTCACTATGTCTGCCACCCGCTTGGGTATAGGAAAAGCGTCGGGGTGCACCGGAACCTCTAGGAACTTGTCCATCTTGCATAATTTTTCTGGAATGACCAGGTTGTCACAATCATCCAGAGTAGATAACACCTCCTTAAGCAGTGCGCGGAGATGCTCTAATTTAAATTTAAATGTCACAACATCAGGTTCAGCCTGTTGAGAAATTTTTCCTGAATCTGAAATTTCCCCATCTGACAAAAACTCCCTCATGGCCCCTTCAGATTGGTGTGAGGGTATGACAGAGCAATTATCATCAGCGCCCTCCTGCTCTTCAGTGTTTAAAACAGAGCAATCGCACTTTCTCTGATATGCAGGCATTTTGGATAAAATATTTGCTATGGAGTTATCAATTACTGCCGTCAATTGTTGCATAGTAATAAGCATTGGCGCTAGAAGTACTAGGGGCCTCCTGCGTGGGCAAAACTGGTATAGACACAGAAGGAGATGATGTAGAACCATGTCTACTCCCTTCATCTGATGAATCATCTTGGGCAACTTCATTATGTGTGGCAGTACTGTCCTTACTTTGTTTGGACGCTATGGCACAATTATCACACAATTTTGAAGGGGGAGACACATTGACTTTCATACATATAGAACATAGCTTATCTGAAGGTACAGACATGTTAAACAGGCTTAAACTTGTCAATAAAGCACAAAAAACGTTTTAAAACAAAACCTTTACTGTCTCTTTAAATTTTAAACAGAGCACACTTTATTACTGAATATGTGAAAAAATATGAAGGAATTGTTCAAAATTTACCAAAATTTCACCACAGTGTCTTAAAGCATTCAAAGTATTGCACACCAATTTTCAGAGCTTTAACCCTTAAAATAACGAAACCGGAGCCGGTTACAGTTTTAACCCCTCTACAGTCCCAGCTACAGCCTTTGCTGCGACTTTACCAAACCCAGGGGGGAATACGATACCAAATGAAGCCTTCTAGGAACTTTTCCAACTACTTTCAGATCCTCACACATGCATCTGCATGTCTTGCTCTCAAAAGTAACTGCGCAGTAATGGCGCGAAAATGAGGCTCAGCCTACAACTGGGAAGGCCCTTCCTGACTGGAAAAGGTGTTTAACACAGTGCCTGACGTTAAAAAACGTTCCCCAAGTTTATAAGTGTGAATTACCAGCATAAACATGTATAAAATGCCCAAATAAAGCAATCGATTTTGCCCATAAAAGTGTCTACCAGTTTTATAGCCCATATTAAGCCCTTTATTCTGTTTGAGACTAAGAAAATGGCTTACCGGTCCCCATGAGGGGAAATGACAGCCTTCCAGCATTACACAGTCTTGTTAGAAATATGGCTAGTCATACCTTAAGCAGAAAAGTCTGCTAACTGTTTCCCCCAACTGAAGTTACTTCATCTCAACAGTCCTATGTGGAAACAGCAAACAATTTTAGTTACTGTCTGCTAAAATCATCTTCCTCTCACAAACAGAATTCTTCATATTTTTCTGTTTCAGAGTAAATAGTACATACCAGCACTATTTTAAAATAACAAACTCTTGATAGTAGAATAAAAAACTACAACTAAACACCACATACTCTTAACCATCTCCGTGGAGATGTTGCCTGTGCAACGGCAAAGAGAATGACTGGGGTGGGCGGAGCCTAGGAGGGACTGTGTGGCCAGCTTTGCTGGGACTCTTTGCCATTTCCTGTTGGGGAAGAGATATTCCCACAAGTAAGGATGATGCCGTGGACCGGACACACCATGATGGAGAAATATATATGCAGCCACCAATCAGCAGCTAGAACCAAGGTTTTTTGCTGCTCCTGAGCTTACCTAGGTAAACCTTTCATCAAAGGATAACAAGAGAAGGAAGCAAATTAAATAATAGAAGTAAATTGGAAAGTTGTTTAAAATTGGATGCTCTATATGAAACATGAAATATTTTTTTGGGGGTTTCATGTCCCTTTAAATATCTTTTCCACCATGCCTAAGTTGGGTAAGACCACAGGGAAGCCTGTGTCCTTGGTCCCTTTTATGTGTACAGAACTTTTTGCTGCCTGACACCACCTCTGCACGAATACCCTGACACAGCTACTAGCATGACAGATGTGAAAGCCCCATTAAAAACACTGTGAAAAACCTTCCTGTTACATGGTTTTCATGTATTTACCAATCCAAATGGAAAATGAAAAAAATCATATAAAAATCTACATTTCTTATATACATAACTTGGGGTGTTATATTTTATTCAAGCAGTAGTATTTACAATGGCCGGTATTAGCATAGAAAACAAAGCCAAAAATCATTCAAACTGAATACAATGTTGTTGAACTGGAATATGATCAAATTTAATTAGATGTATATACAAAACAAGCGAGGGGCCCTGTTTCTGAACTACACTCAGAGTTCAAAGGGCTTATAAGCTCACATACCTGATATGATTATTTAAACAAAAGAAGAGGGAAGTATTTACAAACGTTTAGAGACTTAGTCAAGATCAAATACATCTAGTTAAAGGGACAGTATACTGTAAAATAGTTTTTTTCCCTTAATGTATGTAACTTGTTTTACCAGCTGCAGAGTATATACAATATGTGAGATTTTCAGGTTTATTTGTGTATATGAAATTGGTGGTTTTGTGCTTTGAAACCACAGCCTGTTGAAATGGGTTGAGCTTGCAGGTAAAATGAGATCTCATGATGTTATCACTTTGTGTACACATTTGTTTTCTTATCTTATATCTGTTTGTAAACCAAACCCCAATACTTAGAGAGAACATTTTTTTAGTTCTCTCTTCTTCCCCCCAGGAGTGTAATTTCTTCTGCTGGCTGTGTTTATATAGGCTTGTCATAAACATTCAGTATAAGAGGGGATGCCACAGGCTAAATCAACTATTTCAAATACCAAAATAAGGGTAAATGAGCTACTTGCAAATAATGTAATACTCTCCATCAGGAAAAATGGACCATTGGGAACAAATTAAAGGGGAGAACATTTTTGGGTAAACTGTCCCTTTAAGAATTGAGTTCTCTTTAGCAGGGAATGTTCACCTACCCTTTCCTCCTCTCAGTTTATTTTGTAGTACAAAAAAAAGGGACTGTGTATGAACATAAATATATGAATGCAAATCACTTAAGCTCCTGAAGTATTATTTCAGGGCTCACATTTAATTCCTTGCGCTATGGTAACCATAGCATTACCTGTGTATTTAACTCCTGCGGTTGTAAAATATTGCGTAAATTGTTAATACTAAAAATACTTACCATTGTTTAACATTTCTTCTTGTATATTGTAAAGTATATATCAGAACATACACATTTTCTGCATGCTCTATTTTTAACCATAGTGAAAAGGAACGTTTTAATATTTTGTTCAAAATAAAATTGCTTGTGAACAATAATTTTAATACACAGTTCTTAATAATCTTTAAACATATTAAACATCTTTCTTATACAATATTTGTTGAGCATTTTTTTCATATATATTGGGCTAGATTACGAGTGGCGCACTAACTGTAGCTCGCAAGCAGTATCGTTTTTTTTTTTTTTTTGGCTTATTACGAGTTGAAAGCAACTGAATTTAACACTCGTCAGATTGGCGTGACTTCAGAGCTCGCACCACAGGTAGGGGTAGAAAAAAGTTGTATAAAAAACACACCATAAATACATGTAAAAGTACAGTAATACTTATATAAACACTGTCTGATTTTTTTTTTTTTTAAATAATAAAAAAGTTATAAGGACTCAAAGATGGTTTTAAATGTATTTGAGAAAAAAAAGATTGCAAAGGGCTATGTTGACGTATAAAAAAAAGAGAGAGAGGAGAATGGCAGTATGAAATGGTGACCCTATTAATACGGTAAAATTGTTTATTTACATGAAGTAAGGGTAGGGTGCCGTACACAAACAAAATATGCAGAAAAGCACTCTTCACCATAAATACCACTACATAGTTTAATATTTTAGTGGTATTTATGGTGAAGAGTGCTAATTTGTATACTCTTTTGTAGCTGGTTTATACTGCTACTTTTCTGTATATATATATATATATATATATATATATATATATATATATATATATATATATATATATATATATATATATATACAGTATATATATATAAGAATACTCCAAAAAGTGAATCCATCCTCCAGTATCAACTGCCTGGGTGCAAATATGCAAAGTAAACAGACCAACAAAAGATGCACTCACTGGATAGGACTTGTGTTATCAAAGTTTCAAAGTTTAATTGACGTTTCGAAGATTAAACCATCCCCTTCATCAGAAGTCCTGTGAATGCATCTTTCATTGTTTTATATATATATATATATATATATATATATATATATATATATATATATATATATATATACAGTACTGTATATATATTTATATATGTTTACATACACGTCTAAATATGTGTATGTATGTGTGTGTGTGTGTATATGTGTATATATATATATATATATATATATATATATATATATATATATATGTGTGTGTGTGTGTGTGTACAGATGTATTTATGCGTATATATGTGCATTGGAGCCCTTTACAGTCAAATACCTGAAAACATGAAAAATTATTTTTATTCAATATTAATATTTAATAATGGTTTTAACTATGTATTTAATGTAAATATTTCAAATTCCAATGTTCTTTACATAAGGGAATATTTTCTTATTATTTTTAAAAAGATATTCCTAAATATATCTGTATATATCTATACCTATATATAATCACCCACACGCACATATATATATTTATATATATTTTTTACCCGACACATGGAAAAAGCCTCCGCTTAACGAAGTTAATGAGTAAGAGGGAGCAAAAAATAGTGCTTCACTCGTAATCTAGTCCACAGTAAGTATGATTAGAAGCTTTAACAATAGATGGTCCATAATAAGCTTAATCATTTAACTAATGCTGTATGTAGCTTTTTTAGGGAATGACTGTGTTTTGTTTGTTTTTTAATAATGGCTGCCTACAAAATTAAAGCTTAAAGGGATATGAAACCCACCCTACATTTAGCCACCAATCAGCAAGCACTACCCAGGTGCTGAACCAAAAATGGGCTGGCTCCTAAGCTTACATTTCTGCTTTTCAAATATAGATACCAAGAGAACAAAGAAAATTTGCTAATAGGAGTAAATTAGAAAATTGCTTAAAATTGCATGCTCTATCTGAATCATTAAAGAAAAGCAAAAAATGGATTTCATATCCCTTTACTGCCCTGCTTCCATCAGTATCAAGTTGACTTTACACAGCAAAATAATGAATACTATTCACAAATATAATATCTTATAAAGCAGCTTACAGGAGGTATCACAACATAAAATAAATGTAATATTATACATTATTTCATAAGAGATTAAATTATCAGTATGAACAACATACATGACATGAAAACGCTGAAACATCGCGTTTCAAGCTAGGAGTCACATCCCTATGCCAAAAATGATCTTTAAAATACATCTCTTCATTGTGCATCCTGGGATTTAATATTGCATAGCCTCTTCTCGTGACTATGTCTGCCCTGTACCCTAAACAAGTGAGATTTTTTTTTTTAGAACATATATGGCAACATGGCACTGATTTAACATATAATATGTATTTATTACCCAAATGTTTATAAATATTTGTGGTTTCATAAATTTGCCAGGTAACATTTAGTTAAAAGTCATATGTTATTTTCCATTCCTATGTCAATATGACATTGTACCAATATATGATCCTTTTCTCTTTAGAAATGATCAACAGCAGTTGTATGGTTACCCCATATACATCAGAGAGGAATGAGTGATGACAATTTCCAGAATGCAAAGAGATACCGTTCTTGGCACCAGTACAATCATACACTCTGATCCACAGTATATTGGGTAATATATGTCCTGAGTTTGGAGTAGCGCTAAAACTCCGGTCTTGGACCTATGTCTCTATATAGGAGACAATGAATAAAACAGGCTCAGAATTAAGCATATTATAGGGTTCCTGGTGAAACCATAAAGATATTGTGCACCTTTTTCTCTGCACAACTTTATAGTCATAAGATTTTTGTACTGCACCTACATTGTGCTGCTATGGCACGAGCTTAAGGAATCATACATCCCTGAGTTTAAGTTGTGATAGAGCCAAAAAAAAAAAAAACAGAATTTATGTTTACCTGATAAATTACTTTCTCCAACGGTGTGTCCGGTCCACGGCGTCATCCTTACTTGTGGGATATTCTCTTCCCCAACAGGAAATGGCAAAGAGCCCAGCAAAGCTGGTCACATGATCCCTCATAGGCTCCGCCTACCCCAGTCATTCGACCGACGTTAAGGAGGAATATTTGCATAGGAGAAACCATATGATACCGTGGTGACTGTAGTTAAGAAAATAAATTATCAGACCTGATTAAAAAACCAGGGCGGGCCGTGGACCGGACACACCGGTGGAGAAAGTAATTTATCAGGTAAACATAAATTCTGTTTTCTCCAACATAGGTGTGTCCGGTCCACGGCGTCATCCTTACTTGTGGGAACCAATACCAAAGCTTTAGGACACGGATGATGGGAGGGAGCAAATCAGGTCACCTAGATGGAAGGCACCACGGCTTGCAAAACCTTTCTCCCAAAAATAGCCTCAGAAGAAGCAAAAGTATCAAACTTGTAAAATTTGGTAAAAGTGTGCAGTGAAGACCAAGTCGCTGCCCTACATATCTGATCAACAGAAGCCTCGTTCTTGAAGGCCCATGTGGAAGCCACAGCCCTAGTGGAATGAGCTGTGATTCTTTCGGGAGGCTGCCGTCCGGCAGTCTCGTAAGCCAATCTGATGATGCTTTTAATCCAAAAAGAGAGAGAGGTAGAAGTTGCTTTTTTGACCTCTCCTTTTACCGGAATAAACAACAAACAAGGAAGATGTTTGTCTAAAATCCTTTGTAGCGTCTAAATAGAATTTTAGAGCGCGAACAACATCCAAATTGTGCAACAAACGTTCCTTCTTTGAAACTGGTTTCGGACACAGAGAAGGTACGATAATCTCCTGGTTAATGTTTTTGTTAGAAACAACTTTTGGAAGAAAACCAGGTTTAGTACGTAAAACCACCTTATCTGCATGGAACACCAGATAAGGAGGAGAACACTGCAGAGCAGATAATTCTGAAACTCTTCTAGCAGAAGAAATTGCAACCAAAAACAAAACTTTCCAAGATAATAACTTAATATCAACGGAATGTAAGGGTTCAAACGGAACCCCCTGAAGAACTGAAAGAACTAAGTTGAGACTCCAAGGAGGAGTCAAAGGTTTGTAAACAGGCTTGATTCTAACCAGAGCCTGAACAAAGGCTTGAACATCTGGCACAGCTGCCAGCTTTTTGTGAAGTAACACAGACAAGGCAGAAATCTGTCCCTTCAAGGAACTTGCAGATAATCCCTTTTCCAATCCTTCTTGAAGGAAGGATAGAATCCTAGGAATCTTAACCTTGTCCCAAGGGAATCCTTTAGATTCACACCAACAGATATAATTTTTCCAAATTTTGTGGTAAATCTTTCTAGTTACAGGCTTTCTGGCCTGAACAAGAGTATCAATAACAGAATCTGAGAATCCTCGCTTCGATAAGATCAAGCGTTCAATCTCCAAGCAGTCAGCTGGAGTGAGACCAGATTCGGATGTTCGAACGGACCTTGAACAAGAAGGTCTCGTCTCAAAGGTAGCTTCCATGGTGGAGCCGATGACATATTCACCAGATCTGCATACCAAGTCCTGCGTGGCCACGCAGGAGCTATCAAGATCACCGACGCCCTCTCCTGATTGATCCTGGCTACCAGCCTGGGGATGAGAGGAAACGGCGGGAATACATAAGCTAGTTTGAAGGTCCAAGGTGCTACTAGTGCATCTACTAGAGCCTCCTTGGGATCCCTGGATCTGGACCCGTAGCAAGGAACTTTGAAGTTCTGACGAGAGGCCATCAGATCCATGTCTGGAATGCCCCACAGTTGAGTGATTTGGGCAAAGATTTCCGGATGGAGTTCCCACTCCCCCGGATGCAATGTCTGACGACTCAGAAAATCCGCTTCCCAATTTTCCACTCCTGGGATGTGGATTGCAGACAGGTGGCAGGAGTGAGTCTCCGCCCATTGAATGATTTTGGTCACTTCTTCCATCGCCAGGGAACTCCTTGTTCCCCCCTGATGGTTGATGTACGCAACAGTCGTCATGTTGTCTGATTGAAACCGTATGAACTTGGCCCTCGCTAGCTGAGGCCAAGCCTTGAGAGCATTGAATATCGCTCTCAGTTCCAGAATATTTATCGGTAGAAGAGATTCTTCCCGAGACCAAAGACCCTGAGCTTTCAGGGATCCCCAGACCGCGCCCCAGCCCATCAGACTGGCGTCGGTCGTGACAATGACCCACTCTGGTCTGCGGAAGGTCATCCCTTGTGACAGGTTGTCCAGGGACAGCCACCAACGGAGTGAGTCTCTGGTCCTCTGATTTACTTGTATCCTCGGAGACAAGTCTGTATAGTCCCCATTCCACTGACTGAGCATGCACAGTTGTAATGGTCTTAGATGAATGCGCGCAAAAGGAACTATGTCCATTGCCGCTACCATCAAACCTATCACTTCCATGCACTGCGCTATGGAAGGAAGAGGAACGGAATGAAGTATCCGACAAGAGTCTAGAAGTTTTGTTTTTCTGGCTTCTGTCAGAAAAATCCTCATTTCTAAGGAGTCTATTATTGTTCCCAAGAAGGGAACCCTTGTTGACGGAGATAGAGAACTCTTTTCCACGTTCACTTTCCATCCGTGAGATCTGAGAAAGGCCAGGACGATGTCCGTGTGAGCCTTTGCTTGAGGAAGGGACGACGCTTGAATCAAAATGTCGTCCAAGTAAGGTACTACAGCAATGCCCCTTGGTCTTAGCACCGCTAGAAGGGACCCTAGTACCTTTGTGAAAATCCTTGGAGCAGTGGCTAATCCGAAAGGAAGCGCCACGAACTGGTAATGCTTGTCCAGGAATGCGAACCTTAGGAACCGATGATGTTCCTTGTGGATAGGAATATGTAGATACGCATCCTTTAAATCCACCGTGGTCATGAATTGACCTTCCTGGATGGAAGGAAGAATTGTTCGAATGGTTTCCATTTTGAACGATGGAACCTTGAGAAACTTGTTTAAGATCTTGAGATCTAAGATTGGTCTGAACGTTCCCTCTTTTTTGGGAACTATGAACAGATTGGAGTAGAACCCCATCCCTTGTTCTCCTAATGGAACAGGATGAATCACTCCCATTTTTAACAGGTCTTCTACACAATGTAAGAATGCCTGTCTTTTTATGTGGTCTGAAGACAACTGAGACCTGTGGAACCTCCCCCTTGGGGGAAGCCCCTTGAATTCCAGAAGATAACCTTGGGAGACTATTTCTAGTGCCCAAGGATCCAGAACATCTCTTGCCCAAGCCTGAGCGAAGAGAGAGAGTCTGCCCCCCACCAGATCCGGTCCCGGATCGGGGGCCAACATTTCATGCTGTCTTGGTAGCAGTGGCAGGTTTCTTGGCCTGCTTTCCCTTGTTCCAGCCTTGCATTGGTCTCCAAGCTTGCTTGGCTTGAGAAGTATTACCCTCTTGCTTAGAGGACGTAGCACTTTGGGCTGGTCCGTTTCTACGAAAGGGACGAAAATTAGGTTTATTTTTGGCCTTGAAAGGCCGATCCTGAGGAAGGCCGTGGCCCTTACCCCCAGTGATATCAGAGATAATCTCTTTCAAGTCAGGGCCAAACAGCGTTTTTCCCTTGAAAGGAATGTTAAGTAGTTTGTTCTTGGAAGACGCATCAGCTGACCAAGATTTCAACCAAAGCGCTCTGCGCGCCACAATAGCAAACCCAGAATTCTTAGCCGCTAACCTAGCCAATTGCAAAGTGGCGTCTAGGGTGAAAGAATTAGCCAATTTGAGAGCATTGATTCTGTCCATAATCTCCTCATAAGGAGGAGAATCACTATCGACCGCCTTTACCAGCTCATCGAACCAGAAACACGCGGCTGTAGCGACAGGGACAATGCATGAAATAGGTTGTAGAAGGTAACCCTGCTGAACAAACATCTTTTTAAGTAAACCTTCTAATTTTTTATCCATAGGATCTTTGAAAGCACAACTATCTTCTATGGGTATAGTGGTGCGTTTGTTTAAAGTGGAAACCGCTCCCTCGACCTTGGGGACTGTCTGCCATAAGACCTTTCTGGGGTCGACCATAGGAAACAATTTTTTAAATATGGGGGGAGGGACGAAAGGTATACCGGGCCTTTCCCATTCTTTATTTACAATGTCCGCCACCCGCTTGGGTATAGGAAAAGCTTCTGGAAGCCCCGGGACCTCTAGGAACTTGTCCATTTTACATAGTTTCTCTGGGATGACCAAATTTTCACAATCATCCAGAGTGGATAATACCTCCTTAAGCAGAGCGCGGAGATGTTCCAACTTAAATTTAAACGTAATCACATCAGGTTCAGCTTGTTGAGAAATTTTCCCTGAATCTGAAATTTCCCCCTCAGACAAAACCTCCCTGGCCCCATCAGACTGGTGTAGGGGCCTTTCAGAACCATTATCATCAGCGTCGTCATGCTCTTCAGTATCTAAAACAGAGCAGTCGCGCTTACGCTGATAAGTGGGCATTTTGGCTAAAATGTTTTTGATAGAATTATCCATTACAGCCGTTAATTGTTGCATAGTAAGGAGTATTGGCGCGCTAGATGTACTAGGGGCCTCCTGAGTGGGCAAGACTCGTGTAGACGAAGGAGGGAATGATGCAGTACCATGCTTACTCCCCTCACTTGAGGAATCATCTTGGGCATCATTATCATTGTCACATAAATCACATTTATTTAAATGAGAAGGAACTCTGGCTTCCCCACAGTCAGAACACAGTCTATCTGGTAGTTCAGACATGTTAAACAGGCATAAACTTGATAACAAAGTACAAAAAACGTTTTAAAATAAAACCGTTACTGTCACTTTAAATTTTAAACTGAACACACTTTATTACTGCAATTGCGAAAAAATATGAAGGAATTGTTCAAAATTCACCAAAATTTCACCACAGTGTCTTAAAGCCTTAAAAGTATTGCACACCAAATTTGGAAGCTTTAACCCTTAAAATAACGGAACCGGAGCCGTTTTTAACTTTAACCCCTTTACAGTCCCTGGTATCTGCTTTGCTGAGACCCAACCAAGCCCAAAGGGGAATACGATACCAAATGACGCCTTCAGAAAGTCTTTTCTATGTATCAGAGCTCCTCACACATGCGACTGCATGTCATGCCTCTCAAAAACAAGTGCGCAACACCGGCGCGAAAATGAGGCTCTGCCTATGATTTGGGAAAGCCCCTAAAGAATAAGGTGTCTAAAACAGTGCCTGCCGATATAATCTTATCAAAATACCCAGATTAAATGATTCCTCAAGGCTAAATATGTGTTAATAATGAATCGATTTAGCCCAGAAAAAGTCTACAGTCTTAATAAGCCCTTATTTACTATCTTAATAAACATGGCTTACCGGATCCCATAGGGAAAATGACAGCTTCCAGCATTACATCGTCTTGTTAGAATGTGTCATACCTCAAGCAGCAAGAGACTGCTCACTGTTCCCCCAACTGAAGTTAATTCCTCTCAACAGTCCTGTGTGGAACAGCCATGGATTTTAGTAACGGTTGCTAAAATCATTTTCCTCATACAAACAGAAATCTTCATCTCTTTTCTGTTTCAGAGTAAATAGTACATACCAGCACTATTTTAAAATAACAAACTCTTGATTGAATAATAAAAACTACAGTTAAACACTAAAAAACTCTAAGCCATCTCCGTGGAGATGTTGCCTGTACAACGGCAAAGAGAATGACTGGGGTAGGCGGAGCCTAGGAGGGATCATGTGACCAGCTTTGCTGGGCTCTTTGCCATTTCCTGTTGGGGAAGAGAATATCCCACAAGTAAGGATGACGCCGTGGACCGGACACACCTATGTTGGAGAAAAACAGTTAATCTAAAATGTTAAAGGAACAAGGAACTCCCAAATTTTCTACAAACATGTTTCAAACAAATGCACAGGGGTGTTTTTTTTTTTTTTTTTTTACAAATACATAATAATTTTAGCCTAGCAGAGGCTATTTTAATATACAATTTGGACATGAAACCTATATAGGCCTACGCAGAAATCATTCATTCCAGCTCACCCTCTTGGGGGAGTCAATAATTTCTTAATAAAACAATATATAAATGTGTCTTGTGATTGGCTACCCAAACAAAACAAAATCTGCTTTAAAGGGGAAGTCCTAACAGAAAATGTAACTTATTTGTTTGATTGTAAATTTTTGAGTTCCATGTCCCTTTTAAAGTATTTTATTCCCAACAGTGGCATAAGTATCATATACACATCTATACCAACACTAGGAGCTTAACGCTATATCATTTAACACCTGTATTAAGCTGTGATAATATTTCCTGGCTGTGTTCTCATACTTATCAATCAATTAATTAATTTGGATGCACTAGTTCTAAATAATATAATTTCACCATTTAAAAATAAATGTAGGCAGCAGTACAGAATAATACATTTTTTCACTGAATTATATTATAGCGGCTCCTACTTAGTGTTAATTTAACATGGTGTTATTAAGCAAATGATTACTCATGGACATTACCCTATAAAAACATTTTACCTTCTAATAAGGCAGTGTTTATGACCTATTATGTTAATTTAGTATAAATACAATTGTCCTTATTACAATTGTCCATGGGTCGCACTCATATTTTTGAGACCTTTTAAACATCATAGTTCCCATTATAATTTAATACTTTCTCATAGTGGATAAGGGGCTTTCTCATATTAAGCTGTGGTATCACTTCCGGCAACCCCATTTGGATAATTTGTTTCTTGCAATGGAACAGCAGCTGGGTTCTTTTCTCCCATTTTTCCGTCCTTAATTTTTATTAGTCTCCGACGGTAAATTAATAAGTATCCTGGAAGTATAAACCCAGCGAAGGAAAAAATGAGCAAAGCCATGTTTACCTAGAAGAGAAAGAATTTTATCAGATGCAGAACTTCGAGACAGAGAACAAAAGTTGAATTGCTCCGCTAACTATCTTTATTATTAGAAAGAGGAGGAAAACATTTAGTACTCATTTAAGGTATACCAAAGACTTACCAGAGACCAGTAACACTCAGCAAATGTGAGAATAGAAATAGGATGAACAGGAAGTTAATCACCTTTTATTAAAGTATGGACATTGTCAAGATCTACTTATCCTAAATCCAAAAGAAATAAATGGGAGCTAAGGACCATTCATGTAATAATAGGCAACAGAGGTTGAACAGGATATGGACAACTAATTAAAGGGAGAAAAAAAGATTGAGGGCAAACCCAAGAGCCAATTATGCAACAAAGAGGAGAAAAAAGGTCAAGGACCACTTAAACAAGAGAGAAGAAAAAATGAACAAGGGCCAAGAACTTTGAGATAAGAAACATTCATCATGGGTACCTGGTATAACTGAAAGAAAGATCCCTCCATTTTTGACAGTACAAAAAAAAAAAAAAACAATATAAAGACTTAACATTGACTTGCTCACTTCCAATGATATAAATCATAAATCAAGAAAAATAACCTATTAATATCTAGGTAAAATGCTAATATTATAAATTTAAGACATTTTAAATGATAAATGCTATAGTAAGGTAAACTGGCTTTAATTTTTTTTTAACTATTCAAAGAACTCCATTGGCAAATGCCCTTTAATCTATTTGAGCCATCAGGTATTAAAAAATATTGTTGGTATCATTACATACCCAGAAAGCATCCCCATGGAGGGGTCCAAGCATTGCCATGTAGAGAGGTTGCTGAAGTAATGCAAACACAGCACTTAAGAGTGACTGTAGTCCAGTGAGAGTGCCAAAGTGACCAGAAGGAAATCTGTATGACAAATTACAGAACAGTTAACAGAATGCCTATGACAGGACTATTGCATTTAATACATGCTATGATCAAGCAAATCAGTTACCTCACATTTAAAGGGTCATTCTAGTGTAGAAAGAAGTCATGGCTAGCCAATCAGGAAAGGGAGACTTACATATCATATGCCAATCATCAGCCGTGCTGTGCTCAAGAAAGACATGGGAGCACACTGGGTATACATTTAAACCTTTTTGCAGGGATTAAACGCATAGGGTCAGATTACAAGTGACTTTTTCACTGACCTGCTAACTTCTCTTAAAGAAAAATGAGAGTAAAAAGTTAGCGCACAAACAAAATATCAGGCACGTTAACTTCGGATGTCGCAACCGCAACTTCTCCCCATAAACATCCTGCTACTAAAAAGAAAACTAAACTATCGCTTACAGCTCTAAACCCAAAGTGAGTATGAAATACTTTACATTTCAATGTTCTCCAAATAAAATAAATTGTTCATTTTATTTATAATATATATATATAATTTTGATTTTTAAAATATATATCTATATTTGAATTGCATAGCCAAGAAAATTTTGTTCCGAATATTCAGAGAAATTCATTTCCCTGAATTTTCGGTATTCGTTTTGTTTAACTAAAATTCAGTATTTGTTTAGTTTTAAACATTTACATTTGTTTTCGTTAAAACAAATTTGTGTTTCAGAGCTACAGGTGAAAAGTTCACACAGTACGTAATATTTAGAATAAAGTACCCAACTCTTATAGTAATCTAATATGAGTAAAATTATAAGAGCCCCAACAGACTATTTCAGGGAAAAATTACTAGTATGGGGATTAACTACTATTATGTAGATTTAGTTTTAATTCTGACCGCACTCTATACAATTATACTTTAGGCATAAAATATTTATACATAGTAACGGTCAAACCTGAAAGAATAATTATGTCTACTCTTTTATATAATTCCTTTTTGACAATTCAGTATGCTAATTTTAACTAATTTTATAAGTACTTTTTTTGTGTATATATTATCAACTATGTGGTTTTTAGCAATTTGATGTAAAAGTGTCAGATAAGGTATGATTTATGCCGTAGCGAACTAAAAGTTTTGTATGTGGAGCGATATGAGACACACCTATGAACAGGATTGGCCAAGTAACACACTTCTTTACGATAATTGGCTGTCTCTCCTTTAAACAACAAAGGCGCAATTCCAAACACATACGTCACTACTGCCTCATGAAGAAGCCCAGCCACTGATCGGGGGAAACGCGTTAGGCTATTAAGGAGCAAGCGTTTGGCCAGCTGTCCTATAATCCTATCCACGGTTATCAGAGCAGGGGTTCCGGATACCGTGCCTGAAAATTTCAATCTTAAACCTGGTGTGGAGGAGTAGCAGCTGTACTTACACAGTGCTCAAAAGATGTGCTTTGTAGCACTTACGAATCTTGTAAGTGTTAGTTTTTATGTGTGTATTTCACTGATAATAAAATATTTCACTTGAGTTGGCCCTGTGCGCCTCTGTCTTTTTCTTATATAAGGTGAAAAGTTCAGCTGTAGCTACAATACTTACCCTAATGCGCTCTGGAGATTGCGCTAACATGATCCTCTTCTTGCCAGAGCCCCGGGTGTGCTAACAGTTAATGCAGGTTCTGGGAGCCGAGCACACTAAGGGGCCGATTTATTATGCTGCGAAAGCAGCAGTTTCCGTGCTTGCCTTCAGGCTCTCCGGAATCATAAGTTAAGAAGCAGTGATCATAAGATCGCTTCTCCTTAACTAGTCCACCAATCGGGAAATCAATCGGGATGATTGACACCCCCTGCTAGCGGCTGATTGGCTGTGAATGTGCAGGGGGTGGCATTTCCCTAGAAATACTTGTGCAATGATAAATGCCGACAGCGTATGCTGTCTGCGTTTATCGATGTCCGCCTGCACAATGTTAAATCGGCCCCTTAACCTCCTGTTAGCACAGCCGGAGCTCTGGCAAGAAGAGGATCGGGTAAGCGTGCTCTCTAGAGAACGTTAGGGTAAGTATTGTATACCTAAAAAGTCATTTAAAGAAAATGAATGAATACTGACTAATTTCATCAGTATTTTTTCTTTAAATTTTGCTGGTGCATTCATTTAGATTTTAATTTTTGTTTTTCAAAACAAATGCACATCCGTAACCTAAATATCTATATGATATATAAATATATACTGTATATATATATATATATATATATATATATATATATATATATATATATATATATATATATATATATATATATATATATATATATATATTTATATACAGTATATATATATATATATATATATATACATATATATAGAGAGATATTTAGATATAAATATATATTGTATATACAGATATATATAGAAATAACTATTTGAAAATACAAAGAACATTGGAAAATAAAGTATGTCTATTCGAAAGACATTTAAACATATACGAATTGATTAAGAATGATATTGCATGTTTAAAAGTAGTTGATTGGAAATGGTTCAAAAGTGTGTATATATATATATATATTTAATAGTTGTGGAATTAGCACTCTCACTTCCTCAGAAATAGCAAGAAATTGTGACGTTTTGGCGATCAAACCGTCCCCTTCATCAGACCAAATGATGAAGGGGATGGTTTGATCCCCGAAACGTCACAATAAACCACGTTTGTTGTTTAAAATTCCAGTGAGTGCGGATCTATTCCTCAATGATATATATATATATATATATATATATATCTATATATATATACATATGTGTATATAAGTATATACATATAAATATATACACATACACACATTAAAGACCTTTTCAGTCAAACACCTTGTCATACACCATATCCTTTTTAACCCTTATAAAATATTGGCTATATATGAGTGTAATAGTTTATTTAAATATGTTTTGTGAACATTTTCTTTAACCATTACAGTTTACGCTAGGGGGCATATTTATCAAGGTCTGGCGGACCTGATCGGACACTGCGGATCAGGTCCGCCAGACCTCGCTGAATACGGTGACCAATACGCTTGCCGTATTCAGCATTGCACCAGCAGCTCACAAGAGCTGCTGGTGCAACGCTGCCCCCTGCAGACGCGCGGCCAATCGGCCGCCAGCAGGGGGGTGTCAATCAACCCGATCGTACTCGATCGGGTTGATTTCCGGCGATGTGTGTCCGCCTGCTCAGAGCAGGCGGACAGGTTATGGAGCAGCGGTCTTTGTGACCGCTGCTTCATAACTGCTGTTTCTGGCAAGCCTGCAGGCTCGCCAGAAACACGGGGCATCAAGCTCCATTCGGAGCTTGATACATATGCCCCTAGGTCTCCAGTCGCACTAATTCTTCTAGCTCAGTTTTTGTTTGCACTTGAGCGCAACCTTTTACTTTCAACTTGTAATATACACGTTAGCACAATCACAATATTGCTTATTGTGTCCCATGTTAACATTAGCGCTCCATTTGTAATCTAGCCCATAGTGTTTAATCACAATCTTGCATTTGTTTATGGCAGATAATATCTGAACTTTGGTCAGTTTTTTTAATGTGCTTTTCCAGTAATCATAATCCCAAAATGCTTCAGCCATTAATACTACTGAAGCTTGAAATTTATACTTCCTGAAAACAACATAAAATTGTTATCTGCACTGTTAATCTTGTGATTTTGTAAGCGAATATCGAAATGTGCAATATTATTAATAACAAAATAGCAATTTCAGGGTTCAGTGAATACAAGCTGACGGGCCTGTATGCTGATTGCTCTTTTTTTACATTGTATAGTGTGTATGCGTCTTTGTTGAGTTATCAATTTCACTATTTGTTATTAGTGTAAAAGTGCCTATTATTAATTTAAAGGGACAGTCTAGTCCAAAACAAACATTCATGATTTAGATAGGGCATGTAATTTTAAACAATTTTCCAATTTACTTCTATCACCAATTTTGCTTTGTTCTCTTGGTATTCTTAGTTTAAAGCTAAACCTAGGAGGTTCATATGCTAATTTCTTTGAATCTCATGGCATTTTGACAGTTTTTTAGCACTAGAGGGTGTTAGTTCATGTGTATTATATAGATAACACTGTGCTCACGCACGTAAAGTTCCTAGAAGCCAGCACTGATTGGCTAAAATGCAAGTCTGTCAAAAGAATTGAAATAAGGGGGCAGTCTGCAAAGGCTTAGATACAAGGTAATTACAGAGGTAAAAAGTATATTAATATAACTGTGTTGGTTATGCAAAACTAGGGAATGGGTAATAAAGGGATTATCTATATTTTAAAACAATAACAATTCTGGTGTAGACTGTCCCTTAATTTGCCTTAATTGATCAGACAGGAAGTGTCTGTATATGGTGACGTTGCTAATTTCAGTGTGTTTTGCCATGTACAAAACAATTGTTGCATTTGAAAAACTTTTGGGGTACTTGGGGTAAGGCAAAAAGTATTGTCAGCTGTTAAATTCATAGGTAAAACATGGCCCAAAAATAAATTGGATTATGATCAGAAAAACAGGAAAAAATATGATGAGATTGCGCATGAAACTTCCACCACAAGTTACAGACCAGCCTCTGAACTGTCTAAAAAAGAATGGATATATTTAAAGGGACAGGAAACACAAAAATGTATTTTGTGAATCAGACAGAGCTCACCATTTTAAAAAAAAGTTTCCAATTTACTTCTATGATCAAATTTGCTTCATTCCCATGATACTCTGTGTTGAAGAGATACCTAGCAAGGTGTCTGGAGCACTTCATGGCAGGAAATAGTGCTCTTGCAAATGGATAATATTCTTGCAACACTGCTGCCATATAGTGCTCCAGAAATGGGCCGGCTCCTAACCATACGTCCCTGTTTTTCAACAAAAGATACCAAGAGAAAGAAGAAAAATTGATAATAGAAGTCAATTAGAAAGTTGTTTAAAATTGCATGCTGTATCTGAATCATGAAAGAACAATTTGGGGTTTGATGTCCCTTTAACAAGAGTGCTCACAGCCAAGGGAAGTTAATCACCAAGGATCAAAACTGTCCAAAAAGAACTTTTATATACTTAAAAAACACATAAAATAATTAATAACACAAATACAAGACAAATGGGACGTCTCCCATATACAATTAAAAATAATTGTATATGGGAGACGTCCCATTTGTTTTGTATTTTTTTAAATAATTTAACGCTTTTATTATACATTGTTCTTTGTTTTTTTTTGTTTTTTTTAAAAACTCATAACATTTTAAAGACATTTCACACATTTATTTAAACACACGTATGGCGATTGATTAAGGGAGTGAGAATAAAATATCTATCTGATTTAAATGATTTTAAAGGGACTTATCTTTTTTAACTATTTCAAATTATTTATTACTTTTAATTGTATATGGGAGATGCCCCAATTGTTTTGTATTTGTCTCATTTACTATATGGGGTGTATTTATGAAGCAGCGGATGCTGCTTCCAACCCACTCCACTTCAGTTACGATCGGATTGATTGACACTCCCTGCTAGCGGCCCGAATGGCCGCAAATCTGTAGAGGGCAGTATTGCACCAGCAGTTCACAAGAACTGCTGGTGCAATGATAAATGCTGAGAGCATATGCTGTCTGCATTTATCGATGTGCGGCGGACATGATTCGCTATAGCGGATCATGTCTGTCCACACCATGGTAAATATACCCCTATGAGTCTTTTTAAAAACAAAGAACAATGTATAATAAAAGCGTTAATTTAAAAAAATATATATATATTTGAAATCATTATTTTTAATTGTATTTGAGAGACGTCCCATTTGTTTTGTATGTCTGTTATTATGGTGATAAACTTCTCTTCGGCTGTGTTTAGTATAGGTTAACAATAGGACCATTTTTCACCAAAACGATAATGAAAAAGTGCTGCCAATAACGAATGAAAATGGCTGATTGTGTCAACATTGAAAATGGTTAATCTGCAGCCATTAACACGCCGATAATTATCAAACGATAGATTGTAATCAAACAAGTGATAAACATACATTGGATTAAATAAAACATGCTCTAGCCAACCTTTGCTAGAATCAGATGAAAATATATTTAATAAACCATTTATTTAATTTGAACATTTATTATTATGCTGATCTATTTTAAAAAAAATGTCTTTAAATATAACCCGATTTTTTTTTAAATGGGTTTATGACAATTTCATGCAAAAGAAAAAAATATCTGAGCATAACTGCACTAAATGCAAACTAAACTAAATAAAATATAACTATAAACTAAATATAATATAAATATAACTAAATATATCAGTATGAACTTTTAGTTAGTAGCAGGTGCTTACAACACTATACAGAATTATAGGCAGACAATACATCAATATAAGAGAATGCCCTTAAAGGGACACTGTACCCCAAAAAATTATTTCATGATTCAGATTGAGCATGAAATTTTAAGCAACTTTCTAATTTACTCCTATTATCAAATTTTCTTCATTCTCTTGGTATCTTTATTTGAAATGCAAGAATGTAAGTTTAGATGCCGGCCCATTTTTGGTGAACAACCTGGGTTGTCCTTGCTGAGTGGTGGATAAATTCATCCACCAATAAAAAAGTGCTGTCCAGAGTACTGAAACCAAAAAAAAGCTTAGATGCCTTCTTTTTCAAATAATGATAGCAAGAGAACAAAGAAAAATTGATAATAGGAGTAAATTAGAAAGTTGCTTAAAATTGCATGCTCTTTCTGAATTACAAAAGAAAAAATTTGAGTTCAGTGTCCCTTTAAACAAACAAATACTCATGATTACATATATTCAGTAACAGGGGATACTTACACTGCAGCATACAAACCGCCACAGGCTGAGTGGATAAAACCTCTGACCATTGTATGGAGGACATATGTGAGAAACTGCCAAAAACAATATCAAGAGACGTCAGTAAACAAAATTTGATTGGAAAATTGTTTCTGCTGAGGACAAACTACTAATCACTTATAATGTATAACAGTGATGTCCAACTTTATCACCTGGGGGTGGAGATCAATATTTTTGAAGTCTTAAGGGCCACATATACATTAGTGACTATTAAACACATAATAATAATATATTTCCTAAAAATGACCAGCACAACGAGACCAGATTTAAGTAATAATGTAGTGCACACTCGGTCTTCTACTTTACTATTGAGTTCATGACACTCCAAAGCACACATTTTTAGGTCTGCTTTTTCCTGGGACCACAAAGATTGATGACATACATTTTTAGTTCTGCTTTTTCCCTGGGCCAAACAAATTATTGCAGAGTCTTGCATGTGGCTTTCAATATGCCACTTAGCCATCCATATATTATAATACTTAATATGTTTTCTCTTTGGTGAATCTGCATCTCACTTTTAGACAAGCGTTTGCCTTATTGACAAGTGGTTAATAGTTATGATGGATACAGCACAAGATTACCAGCAGGGTTGTTATAGTATAGATTATAGTTACCTGCAGTGGAAGGTTGCTAATCAAACATGTGACTCCAAAGCCAATAAGCAGGAAATTTGTGAAGATGAACGCCCTGTTAGCATTGGTCAGCTTCTGGATGTTTTTAGACCTTTTGGGAAAAAAATACATTTGTATCGTTATTCCACGTATGCTATACCAACATCAAACTTTTTAAGTAAAAGAACAGTTATTTCCCAGATCCCATAAATTCTGCATTTTCCCGGTTTGAGTACATCCCATTCCACCTTTTTCTTTTCCACCTATGGAGTCTATTTAAAAGTGTTTATTAAAATGTCAACTGAGCATAATAATAATAATATAAACTAGCCCTATTTAAAATTATGATTAACTGCGCCAAACGCCTTATCCCTCTTTGGGCTAATTATCGATCACACACTAACTGCGCTCAACTTCGGTGTTTTGCGCGTGATGGATACTGCACGTATTACAGATTGAAAGTATCCGACTCACGGAAAAAGCCGAAGTTACAATATTGGTGATTGCGTTAATATATTCCACCATAGACTTTAATGGAGTGTGAAAAGTGGAGAAAAAAAAAAACTACTCGCTCGCAAACCTGGTCACATTTTCTCAAGTGCGCTAACCCAACATGAAATATTAATATTTCACATTCTAATGTTCTTAACATACCATAACATACTAATGTTCTTCTATATTTGTCTGTATATGTATACATATTTATGTGTTTATATGTATTTTACTGTATATTCCAATGATCTTCACTTACAGGATAATGTCCTTTTTATTCTTAAATACATATTTCTATATATATGTGTATATACCTATACCTGCATATCTATTCCTATAGATACTGTATATGGCATAGATTTGTATTTTACATGAACAGTATCTGATATATATATATATATATATATATATATATATATATATATATACGTAGAAAAATATATATATTTAATAATAAAAAGTACATTATTTTCTATGTGAAGAACATAGGAATGTAAAAAAAAAGTTTTGCCCATTGTGTTTCTCAATTTAGATCTTAACGCGGTCGGGTGAGAACACAATACATTTTTAAAAATTTTTTTTATATATATATTTTATATGTAATATTTTAATAACCATTAAAAAAAAAAAAAAAACTTAGAGAAAAGCTTTGGTAAGAGATTGGAACGAACCCTACTGAGTGGCCATTCTGGGAGTGAGGTTCTAAGCACACCTAGTAATTTCAAACCTCAAAGGTTTTAGCTGCCCTGAATTTAAAGGGGATTTGAACAGAAATAAAACTAAGAATATGTAGTAGAGGAGGAGTTTCTCCTCCAGCACGGTCTACAGCTTTGATATTAACTTGGTCTAAAATTGTGTTTTTCCCTAATTTAAGATGGTTTCATGTATTTAGTAAAGCAGTGGGGGTTCAACGAGAGAACCTTCTAAAATATCTCTGTCATATGTGTGCCATATAAGGATGTATTAATTTGAAATAAATACATAAAATTCTTGTGCTAAAACAGTTACACATTTTTTTTTTACTTGATGCCATATTATCACTACTGAGTTCAGTGAAACAAGGAAATCACACTTCATTATAGAGGTCTACTTGGAGACCTACCTATAGACAAAAATCTACCACCATCTGGTCATATGTCCTCTTTTTTTTAATCTTTGCTACCAACTCACATCTTTAGTTAATTACATCATAAAAGGTCATTCTGTTATTGTGTATTTGTTTTAAATAACCTGATTTCAAGCAAATATTTTACAAAGTAAGTAGCACATTTCTTTTTTTTCTTACTCTTCATCACTTTCCTTCATCTTCCAGTCCATGACAAATCCAATGAAAGGGCAAGTGAATAGACACAGCAGCTGAAGTACTCCAAAAACCGATGAGTATAAACTCACTGGAAACATATAAAACAAGGATAGAGTGAAACAGTTACAAAAACCCACTTACATTTTTTTTTTCTTTCTATCTGATACCATATTTGCACAATATCAAATAGAAATGTTGGCTTTAATGGAAGCACTAAATGTTTGTGTGTGCTTGCATGGTAGCAAGAGATGGTCCTGTGGATACATAAAAGTAAATCTAGTCTGTCCAACAACAAAGGAAAGTGGTGATTAAAAATACAAATAAATAAATAAATATAAAAAGCTCTATTTACAGCAATTTAAAAGTCCTAGTGTTTTTGGAAGAGAAAGCTTTAAAATATTTAAGGATGTGTTTGCATTATAAAGCATTACTGCTGGTTAATTGACTTGCAACACCAAGCATTTTCTTCTTTTTTTCATCATAATTATTTTATAAGTTAATTATTATTATTAATTATTATATATGTAGGGACCTATTTGTATAATAACAAAGAGGCAGCAGATATTTGGTCACCAAAACAAATAATTAAATATTAGCATGTAGGACAAACAGAGATTGGATATATGGCTTAATCATTTTGTTTTTTTTTAAATCACTTGTAGAAGGTATAGCTAGCATTTAAAACAGCTAACAAAAATCTATATGGATAACTGTGTAATACTACATGTCACTGTGTACTTTGAAACTATAACTCACTAGAAAAAAAAATACTGTGATATCATAAAACATAAAACTGAATGTCTACAGGTCAGTAATCCCCCCTGGTTAAATTATTGACCAAAAATACAAATTTTCTTTTTAAAGACCAGTATAGCATCCCTTATTTGCAAATTTCTAAATAAATTTGGGGTATAATGACACAACAACCCAGTAAAGGTAGTATATACAATGATCTGAGACTTTCTGTAATTGGAAATTCAAACCTTGTACATCTGTATATACACACAAACATATACGCACATACACAAACATAAACACACACACAAATATAAACACAAAAACACACACACAGACAAACATATACGCACATACACATACACAAACATAAACACACACACAAATATACACACAAAAACACACACACACACACACACAGACAAACATATACGCTCATACACATACACAAACATAAACACACACACAAATATACACACAAAAACACACACACACACAGACAAACATATACGCACATACACATACACAAACATAAACACAAATATACACACAAAAACACACACACTCATACACACACAGACAAACACACACACACTTGGTATATCATCTGTGGCCATGTCTAGTTCAATTAAATGTATTACCTGCAGATTCGGCTTCCACTTTAATTTCATTGGGCACTGGAAAAAAAAGCAGATAAGATATGTACTCATGAATTCCATAAATGCCATAAAACAAACTCATTAATCCACTTGTCAAAACAGAATTTCCACTAAATGTACTTAACTCCTAAGGCAGTAGGAAACCCTTGTTTGATAAAACAGGAAACTACACATTTAAAATATATTGTGCAGCAATATTGATCGGCCAGTGTTATCTTGACTTGCTAAATAAACATGTATGCTATATAAAACATGTATGCATATTCTTTGAAATATTTGGAGTATTTTATAAAAAAAGGTGGAAAAGAGAATAGGATTTAATGGAGAAAGATGTTTCATTGTAACATTATAGTTATGAAAGATATATTTAAGGGACAGTGTACCTTATTTTTTTTCTCTCCCTTAATTTGTTTCTAATGATTCATTTTACCTGCTGGAGTGTAATTGGATTGTTTACAAATAGCTAATTTTCCTTTATTTCAGCATTTTAAATAGCTGATTTTTGCCTATGGTATCCCTACCTATACTGAAAGTTTCTATACTTAAGTATAGGCTATAGAAAATCTGGGTAACATAGCCAGCAAAAGAAATAGCACACCCAGTGGGGGTTAGGGGAGATAAGTAATAACATGTTTATTTTAAATTGTTCTCTCTAAGGGGCCTATCTATCAAGCTCCGAATGGAGCTTGAGGCCCCGTGTTTCTGGCGAGCCTGCAGGCTCGCCAGAAACAGCAGTTATGAAGCAGCGGTCTAAAGACTGCTGCTCCATAACCTGTCCGTCTGCTCTGAGGAGGCGGACAGGAATCGCCACAATTCAACCCGATCGAGTACGATCGGGTTGATTGACACCAAAGTATGGGTCTTTGGTATAAAGGCAGAGATAATATAAAGAAGCATGTGTGTGTACATAAAGTAATACAAAAAGGAAAACGTATTTCCCTGTAAGCTCAACCCATTTTAATGACTGCAGTTGTTTAAATATCAAAAACGGCTATATATACACAAATAAACCTAAATATGCCATGTATTATATATTTTAAACTCTGCAACTGGTATAACAATTCACATTAGGGAAAAAACTATTTTACAGTGCACTGTCCCTTTAAAGTTCAAGCTTGGAAATACAATTGAAGGGTTCTTACCATGTTTATACTGTTAAGTTACATGATTTAAGAATGATAAGTTCTACATTTACATTTCCTCTTGTATGAGAATAATGATCATTTTTAAAGATGGAGATTTATGTTGCATCTAGGTAGCTGATATGACATAGCTCTACCAGGATTATAATAGAATATGTTCATATGCAGTCTTGTTGATGTGCTCAAGAAGTAGCGACAATCTTTAGAGAAAGTAATTAACCAATCATATTTAAAATGAGGACACTGAGGCCTAGATTTGGAGTTTGGCGTTAGCCGTGAAAACCAGCGTTAGAGGCTCCTAACGCTGGTTTTAGGCTACCGCCGGTATTTGGAGTCAGTGATTAAAGGGTCTAACGCTCACTTTTCAGCCGCGACTTTTCCATACCGCAGATCCCCTTACGTCAATTGCGTATCCTATCTTTTCAATGGGATCTTTCTAACGCCGGTATTTAGAGTCGTTTCTGAAGTGAGCGTTAGAGCTCTAACGACAAAACTCCAGCCGCCGGAAAAAAGCAGGAGTTAAGAGCTTTCTGGGCTAACGCCGGTTCATAAAGCTCTTAACTACTGTACCCTAAAGTACACTAACACCCATAAACTACCTATGTACCCCTAAACCGAGGTCCCCCCACATCGCCGCCATTCGATTAAAATTTTTTAACCCCTAATCTGCCGACCGCCACCTACGTTATACTTATGTACCCCTAATCTGCTGCCCCTAACCCCGCCAACCCCTGTATTACATTTATTAACCCCTAACCTGCCCCCCACAACGTCGCCGCCAGCTACTTACAATAATTAACCCCTAATCTGCCGACCGCAAAGCGCCGCCACCTACGTTATCCTTATGTACCCTAATCTGCTGCCCCTAACACCGCCGACCCCTATATTATATTTATTAACCCCTAATCTGCCCCCCTCAACGTCGCCGACACCTGCCTACACTTATTAACCCCTAATCTGCCGAGCGGACCTGAGCGCTACTATAATAAAGTTATTAACCCCTAATCCGCCTCACTAACCCTATCATAAATAGTATTAACCCCTAATCTGCCCTCCCTAACATCGCCGACACCTAACTTCAATTATTAACCCCTAATCTGACGACCGGAGCTCACCGCTACTATAATAAATGGATTAACCCCTAAAGCTAAGTCTAACCCTAACACTAACACCCCCCTAAGTTAAATATAATTTAAATCTAACGAAATTAATTAACTCTTATTAAATAAATTATTCCTATTTAAAGCTAAATACTTACCTGTAAAATACATCCTAATATAGCTACAATATAAATTATAATTATATTGTAGCTATTTTAGGATTAATATTTATTTTACAGGCAACTTGGTAATTATTTTAACCAGGTACAATAGCTATTAAATAGTTAAGAACTATTTAATAGTTACCTAGTTAAAATAATAACAAAATTACCTGTAAAATAAATCCTAACCTAAGTTATAATTAAACCTAACACTACCCTATCAATAAATTAATTAAATAAAATACCTACAATTACCTTCAATTAACCTAACACTACACTATCAATAAATAAATTAAATACAATTGCTACAAATAACTACAATTACATAAACTAACTAAAGTACAAAAAATTAAAAAGAACTAAGTTACAAAAAATAAAAAAATATTTACAAACATAAGAAAAATATTACAACAATTTTAAACTAATTACACCTACTCTAAGCCCCCTAATAAAATAACAAAGACCCCCAAAATAAAAAAATGCCCTACCCTATTCTAAATTAATAGAGTTAAAAACTCTTTTACCTTACCAGCCCTGAACAGGGCCCTTTGCGGGGCATGCCCCAAGAAGTTCAGCTCTTTTGCCTGTAAAAAAAAACATACAATACCCCCCCCAACATTACAACCCACCACCCACATACCCCTAATCTAACCCAAACCCCCCTTAAATAAACCTTACACTAAGCCCCTGAAGATCTTCCTACCTTGTCTTCACCATCCAGGTATCACCAATCCGTCCTGGCATCCGGTGCTGAAGAGGTCCAGAAGAGGCTCCAAAGTCTTCCTCCTATCCGGCAAGAAGAGGACATCCGGACCGGCAAACATCTTCTCCAAGCGGCATCTTCTATCTTCTTCCATCCGGTGCGGAGCGGGTCCATCTTGAATCAGCCGACGCGGATCCATCCTCTTCTTCCGGCGTCTCCCGACGAATGACGGTTCCTTTAAGGGACGTCATCCAAGATGGCGTCCCTCGAATTCCGATTGGCTGATAGGATTCTATCAGCCAATCGGAATTAAGGTAGGAATATTCTGATTGGCTGATGGAATCAGCCAATCAGAATCAAGTTCAATCCGATTGGCTGATCCAATCAGCCAATCAGATTGAGCTCGCATTCTATTGGCTGATCGGAACAGCCAATAGAATGCAAGCTCAATCTGATTGGCTGATTGGATCAGCCAATCGGATTGAACTTGATTCTGATTGGCTGATTCCATCAGCCAATCAGAATATTCCTACCTTAATTCCGATTGGCTGATAGAATCTTGGATGACGTCCCTTAAAGGAACCGTCATTCGTCGGGAGACGCCGGAAGAAGAGGATGGATCCGCGTCGGCTGCTTCAACATGGACCCGCTCCGCACCGGTGGAAGAAGATCGAAGATGCCGCTTGGATGAAGATGTTTGCCGGTCCGGATGTCCTCTTCTTGCCGGATAGGAGGAAGACTTTGGACCCTCTTCTGGACTTCTTCAGTGGATGTCTAGCCCCCGCTTGGGTTGGATGAAGATATCGGAGCCAGGACCGATCGGTGATACCCGGTGAGGTGAAGACAAGGTAGGAAGATCTTCAGGGGCTTAGTGTTAGGTTTATTTAAGGGGGGTTTGGGTTAGATTAGGGGTATGTAGGTGGTGGGTTGTAATGTTGGGGGGGGGTATTGTATGTTTTTTTTTACAGGCAAAAGAGCTGATTTTCTTGGGGCATGCCCCGCAAAGGGCCCTGTTCAGGGCTGGTAAGGTAAAAGAGCTTACATTTATTAATTTAGAATAGGGTAGGGAATTTTTTATTTTGGGGGTCTTTGTTATTTTATTAGGGGGCTTAGAGTAGGTGTAATTAGTTTAAAATTGTTGTAATATTTTTCTTATGTTTGTAAATATTTTTTTATTTTTTGTAACTTAGTTCTTTTTTATTTTTTGTACTTTAGTTAGTTTATGTAATTGTAGTTATTTGTAGAAATTGTATTTAATTTATTTATTGATAGTGTAGTGTTAGGTTTTATTGTAGGTAATTGTAGGTATTTTATTTAATTAATTTATTGATAGGGTAGTGTTAGGTTTAATTATAACTTAGGTTAGGACTTATTTTACAGGTAATTTTGTTATTATTTTAACTAGGTAACTCAGATTAGGGGTTAATAATTGAAGTTAGGTGTCGGCGATGTTAGGGAGGGCAGATTAGGGGTTAATAATATTTATGATAGGGTTAGTGAGGCGGGTTAGGGGTTAATAACTTTATTATAGTAGCGCTCAGGTCCACTCGGCAGATTAGGGGTTAATAAGTGTAGGCAGGTGTCGGCGACGTTGAGGGGGGCAGATTAGGGGTTAATAAATATAATATAGGGGTCGGCGGTGTTAGGGGCAGCAGATTAGGGTACATAAGGATAACGTAGGTGGCGGCGCTTTGCGGTCGGCAGATTAGGGGTTAATTATTGTAAGTAGCTGGCGGCGACGTTGTGGGGGGCAGGTTAGGGGTACATAGGGATAACGTAGGTTGCGGCGGTGTACGGAGCGGAAGATTAGGGGTTAAAAATAATATGCAGGGGTCAGCGATAGCGGGGGCGGCAGATTAGGGGTTAATAAGTGTAAGGTTAGGGGTGTTTAGACTCGGGGTACATGTTAGGGTGTTAGGTGCAGACGTAGGAAGTGTTTCCCCATAGGAAACAATGGGGCTGCGTTAGGAGCTGAACGCTGCTTTTTTGCAGGTGTTAGGTTTTTTTACAGCTCAAACAGCCCCATTGTTTCCTATGGGAGAATCGTGCACGAGCACGTTTTTGAGGCTGGCCGCGTCCGTAAGCAACTCTGGTATCGAGAGTTGCATTTGCGGTAAAAATGCTCTACGCTCCTTTTTTGGAGCCTAACGCAGCATTTTTTTGAACTCTCGATACCAGAGTTAATTTTATGGTGCGGCCAGAAAAAAGCCTGCGGAGCGTTAACAGCCCATCTACCGCCAAACTCCAAATCTAGGCCTGAGTGTCAAAATTGTGCCCTTTCCCTTCTTAGCCAATCAAAGTACGGGGGATCATTTTTTATTTCTCGTTTTATGTTATTCTGATGTAAAAAAAAAATTCATGTGTTTAGGTTTTTTGGGAGAAATGGAATATGGGTAGTTTTGTGTTTCAAAGTACGTGACAAGTTCAAAGCTATTTATTGTTCAAAAATGGCATAAGGATTGTAATGGAGCAAAATGTTAAAATGGTTTATTGGACCGCGTTAACCCATTTGATAAGTGCTGCAAGACTGGAATAAGTCCCAGTGTGTTAATCTCATGACAGGAAGTAATGAGTGCGTTACGAGAAAATATGTTGGCATATCAGTGAAAATATTGTGTGTGAAGCGAGGGAATAAAATGGCTTTTGTTTGTGTACATTGGATTTAAATGGCGGGATAGAAATTGTTCTGATGTCAGAAAGCAGAGGTTTGCTATTGTGTATAATGTCCCCAAAACATTATCATAATGTACATCTAACAATCAGAGCTTCTGGGCATCTGTACTTTACATTTTTTTTTATTTCCCAAGATGACCTTTTAGTCTATAAAAAAACAAAAAAAATCTCACCATGCTCGTCACCACCTGTCACTAGAAATTCCACCATCCTATTCATAGCGGCCATGAAGAAAATTAAACGAAGCTGTGTCATCATCATTGTAATTAGTGAGAAAAGGAATATAGGGGAACGTGCGCTTTGCAAAAATGATAAAGAGGAACCTAGGGCATAAATGAAAAACAAAAAAGATAATTGATTAGCGTAAATCCAAGAACACAGCAAGCTTCAAACATTGGCTTTTTTTCAGAACTGGGTACAACACTAAAAAAAACATAAAACAGACAGAGTAGTGCCCCTGTCTAGAACACTTTGGAGCCAGTTTATCAAGCTCCCTATGGAGCGTGATGCCCCTTGTTTCCAGTGAGCCTTCAGGTCTAAAGACCGTTGTTCCATAACTTGTCCGCCTGCTCGAATACGTTCGGGTTGATTGACACCCTCTGCTAGCGACAGATTGGCCGCAAATCTGCAGGGGGCGGCATTGCACCAGCAGTTCACAAGAACTGCTGGTGCAATGATAAATGTCGACAGCGTATGCTGTCGGCATTTATCTATGTGCAGCGGTCATGATACGCTACATTGTATCATGTCCGCTCGCACTATGTTAAGGGGTCGACTTATCAAGCTGAGGCGGACAGAGGCGCATATACGCGCCCCTGTCTGCCGCAGCTCGCCTCTGGCGGTTTGAATTCTCCTGGAGGAATTCAGCATTGCACACGAGTGCTATTTTGCACTTGCGTGCAATCCCACCCCCTGCCCGCGCACAGCCAATCACGCACCGGCAGGAGCTGTCAATCTCCCTGCTCAGAGAAGACCGGGGTGATTGAATTGCGCCAAGCAAGAAGTAGCGAAGAGGTCTGATGACCGCTGCTTGTTAAATACGGCATGCAGGTTCTCGTGTGAGAACCTGCAGCCGTAGGGGCTCAAAGGCTGGCGAAAGCCTTTGATAAATCGACCCCTAAATATACCCCTTTGACTGTATAAGCCTGTTTCATAGACATAATTTGATCCCATCCCATGTTCTAAAATCACACTCATTGGCTACACCACCTGAGTTAACCCTATCTTTGTTGATTTGTCATATTACTTATCCGGACAGCTTCATGTCAAAACTCTTTCATCATTAGTGCATTGGTGAGAATGTGTTTGCGAAAAAGAAAAGATTTATAGAATACCATTGATATAAAGACATGAACAAAAATCCTCTCAATTATCAGGATCTTTAAATAAAAAGATTATGCAACCACTATAAATAACAGTTAACATCCCGAAAAGGACAGGATACCCCAAATATTTCATTCATGATTCAGATGGAACATACAATTTTAAACAACTTTCAAATGTAATTTTATTATCAAATATGCTTCATTTTCTTGATATCCTTTGCTGAAGGAACAGCATTGCACTAGTGGTATTGAGCTGAACACTTCTAGTTAGCCAATCACAATAGACAAATGTGTGCAGGCACCCATCTCCCACTAGTGTAGGATATGTGTGTATTGATTTTCAACTATGGATGCCAAAAGAATAAAGTACATTTGAAAATAGAAGTGATTTTAAATTAAAAGTGTCTGAAAATCACATACTCTGAATGTCATATATCTGATTCTTGCATGTTTAATTTTGACTTTCCTATACCTTTTAGAGAATTGACTAACACAAAATATACTAGCAACTGCATTTTTAAGTTTGTGTAGATCAATGGGTAGATTTAACAATGGTTGAGCGGACATGATTCGCTGTAGCGAATCATGTGCGTTCGACTTCGCTAAATGCCACCCCCTGTCGGCATTTAACATTGCACAAGCATTTCAGCTTGTGCAATGCCGCCCCTGCTCCCAGGCGGCCAATTGGCCACTAGCAGGGGCCATCAATCATCCCAATTGGATCGGGATGATTTCAGTCCGCCACATTACAATCGCTGCTTCTTAACTTCTGTCTCAGATGAGCCTGAAATGATGGGGCTCTGAAGCAGCATCCGCTGATAAATAATAGGAGCCCCAATCTTAAGCCGAATCCTTTATATCTATATCTCATATTTTTCAGACGTTCCATGTCAATCTATCGTTGCAGAGAGACTATCCCTTGCACCCGTAAAACAAAAAATATCATAACCATTCTTCTTTTTAAATACAGTATTTGAATAACCCATAGGGGGATATTTATCAAAGGTCTGGCGGACCTGATCCGACAGTGCGGATTATGTGAGCCAGACCTCGCTGGATGCGGAGAGCAATACGCTCTTCGTATTCAGCATTGCACCAGCAGCTCACAAGAGCTGCTGGTGCAACACCGCCCCCTGCAGACTCGCCACCAGCAGGGAGGTGTCAATCAAACCGATCGTACTTGATCGGGTTGAATTGTGGCGAATGAGCAGGCGGACAGGGATATGGAGCAGCAGTCTTTAGACCGCTGCTTCATAACTGCTGTTTCTGGCAAGCCTGCAGGCTCGCCAGAAACACGGGCCCTCAAGCTCTATCCGGAGCTTGATAAATGGTCCCCATGGTGTTCTAAAGGTTGTCTATTCCCTCTTGTCTTAAATATCCCCATGTTACGTCTCAGAGTTCTCTCACTCCCATTATTGACCCAAAATGGGTAGAAGATGCTGTTGTTCTGGGTTCACAGCTCCAGGGGATACTGTCTGGATCTAGGTGTGGTTGCATGTAATTTTGATAATAGACTTTATGATGGTTGAAAAGTAGAAATATCCAGTATTTTTTATAGTCCCCTATCAGCTAATTTATAAAGGGTTTCCTATGCCTCTATGTTTAACAAATATGGCTAAAAAAAGTACTATGCATTTTCTATTATGCGTTACTTGCAGCCATGGGATGGAAAATCATTGCTCTGTGTGTGCTCCTGTGTGTTACTGGCAACCAAGGGGATAAAACGTCTGCTCAGTTGGTAAAACATACATGATGGGATCAAGGGTGGGGCTAAGGTTGAGATTTTGGGGGGACATTGTGTGGCCCCCACCTACCACACATGCCCAATCACCTATAGGACATCCAATAATTGATAGAGCACAGCTGGCATCCCTAGCAGGGAGGCGGCTCCACCTTTAATTATTTTACCACTTGTTTTCAGTTACGATCCTTGTCAATGTCACTGCAGCAGATTTACATTACAGTTACAAACCTTGAGTGTAACAGAAGGACGATGTATAAATTAAGCCTAATTCTGTAGAACCAATTCTAAATTAAGACACAAAGTAAAAATATCATAAAACACAGCGTAATGCCATAAATACACTTGTGTTTGCCATATTTGTTCAAGCTGTTCACCTAAGGGGTCATTTTAGCAATTTAATTTTTTTCACCCAGAAAGCTGGTGAACACATTTTAGAAATACTGCTAAGGAAGTTAGAAATATATACTCTACAACCTTTGGTATTAATGCTTTATCTCGGTTTATACCATTATTTTGGTTTGCTCTAACTTGTTATACATCAAAGTGCCTTTGGTTGTGTCATTGCTGTATAAACTATTACTTTTTGAAACACTGGCTTTATGTGTCAATTTTTCACTTAAAGAAATACTAAACCCAATTTTTTTCTAATTTACTCCTATTATCAATTTTCTTTGTTCTTTTACTATCTTTATTTGAAAAGCAGTAAACTAAATAAGCAAACGCTACCCAATATTCTGAACCAAAAATGGACCGGCTCCTAAGCTTTACATTCCTGCTTTTCAAATAAAGATAGCAAGAGAACGAAGAAAAATAGATAATAGGAGTAAATTAGAAAGTTGCTTAAAATTGCATGCTCTATCTGAACCATGAAAGAAAAAAATTGGTTTAGTGTCACTTTAAAGGGATAGGAAAGTCTAAATTAAACTTGCATGATTCCGATAGAGCATGTAATTTTAAGACAATTTTAAATTCACTTCAAATTTCATAATAGAAGTAAATTGAAAAGTTATTTAAATGTTCTATCCAAGTCATGAAACAAAATCTTGGAGTTTACTGTCCCTTTAAGCAACAGTGGGAAAACTTTATAAAACCTATATATTTGTACCGCCTTACTCTAAATATCTGGTGCTCTATAAATAATTAGTAATAACTGATTCTACCATGACTCTTCAACAGAATTCCTAGCATAACACTCACCACTTTTCTTGTCTGGCTTTGTGAGATTGTCATTGGACAATTTTTCGCCATCAGCGTCTCCTTTGCGGCTTAATCTTTGACCAACAGTGGTTACGTGTGTGTAAAACTGGTCTCCAGTGACTTTGTGATCTAGTGCAAGAGTCTGCAGAGTGACCTTCTTCCTGTGCATCATAAGAGAGCATGAGAGTGAGAGAAAACGTTTGAAAAAAAATCCTGTGAGATTACACTACAATTTAAATCTGCAGAAAATGTTTAATTAAGTAAAGTAACTTTGTAGTGTACTTATATCTACTTTGCCTACTTCTCGTGTAATTTAAATCTGAAAACTGTTTTCTATTTCTCTGCACTAAGAACTCTTATCCTGCAGCACATTTCATTGCTTGATTAGATTAGAAGCTTATTTATATCTGTCACAGCAGAAAAGACAATGGGGTGGATTTATCATAAATCGAGAGGACATGATTCCCTATAGCGAATCATGTCCCCTCAACATGGCTAAATGCGGACAGTGTATAATATTGCACAAGCATTTCTGGTGAATTGCTTGTGCAATGCTGCCCCCTGCCCAATCGGCCGCTAGCAGGGGCTGTCAATCATCCCAATCTTTTCAGATTTGAATTGAACAAGGATTGGACAAGGGACAAGGCAAGTTCTGTTGTAATACTGTGTTTTATCCACTGCTTGAATATTTTGTAAAAATGCTCAATATCTTCATATTCCTTTTTGTCACCTTTTGTCTCTATAACAAAATACTTTATTCAATTACTCATTCCCCCTCACCACCTGCACTGTCAATTAGCCCATCTCTCTTAACTTCACCTTACTTTTCTATTCATGAACTTCATACAGTCTCGCTACTGCAAATCTGCATCTCATCTCATGTCACTCTCCCTCTTACTAGCTGCTGGTGACATCTCCCCTAATCCTGGTCCCCAACAACTTCTTAGCCTTGCACACTCATGTGTACCTTACAATAGACTTCACAAACAAAACTCTGATAACTTTAATCTCATTCCTCTTGCATCTAAAGCCACCACCTCCTTCACTAGTGCACTCTGGAACGCTCGCTCTGTTTGCAACAAGCTCACTTCTATCCATGACCTCTTTATCTCCCGCTCTCTCAATCTTCTGGTTTTCACAGAAACCTGGCTCTCTCCTTCAGATAGTTTCCGCTGCTGCACTGTCGCATGTGGGTCTTCACTTCAGCCACACTCCTAGGTCTAGCAATAGACATGGAGGTGGGGTTGGTATTTTACTTTCCTCTCGCTGCACCTTTTAACAAATACAGCCCTTCTCTTCCCTCACATTTTATTAATTCGAAAGACACGATTCGCTTATTCTCTCCCCTTTCTATACACGTTGCTGTCATATACCGCCCCCCTGGCTCCTCAACTTTATTTCTAGATCACTTTGCTGCCTGGCTACCTTATTTCCTTTCCTCAGACACCTCTGCCCTCATTATTGGTGACTTCAACATCCCTCTTGACAATCCCACCGCCTCCTCTGCAAAACAACTTCTACAACTCACTTACTCTTTTGGCCTGTCTCAACGGACTGACTCTCCTACTCACAAAGATGGCCACTCCCTTGATCTGATCTTCAGCTATCGATGAACTACCTCAAACTTCAACAACTCCCTTTTCCTCTTTCTGACCATCATCTCCTCACTTGTAACATCACCTCCCTCCTAACAACTGTCCCTCCTTCCACCCCTCATACCAAAATTCACAGAAGAATCAAGTCACTAGATCAGCAACAGATCCCTAGCTCTCTCGAACCTCTCCTCTCTTCCATCCCCTCCTTTTCTTGCCCTAATGAATCTATCTACAAACAATCAATCACACTGTCCAGCACTTTCCTTCTTTACTCACGTGCATGCTGCAGGGGCCTGCAGCCCCAAAAATCAATATAAAAATAGAAGACCAGCAGCACTGTGGATTCAATTCAAAGATTCAATTTTATTCCAGCATAGAAGGAACAAGTAATGACCAAGTTTCGGGCCTTCTGCCCTCAGTCATGTCATGACTAAGGGCAGAAGGCCCGAAACGTGGTCATTACTTGTTCCCTCTATGCTGGAATAAAAATGAATCTTTGAATTGAATCCACAATGCTGCTGGTCTTCTAATAAATCTATCTGCCACTATAACTCCACCCTTACATCGGTCCTTGACAATCTGACCCCACATACCATAGCTCAGAAACCATACATTCATCCTCAGCCCTGGCATACTCCCCTGACACGGTACCTACGCAGATGTTCCCGTACTGCTGAGCAACACTGGAGAAAATCTGGGAATTCAGCTGACTTTCTTCACTATAAATGAATCCTGAACTCTTACTATTCTGCCCTTCATCTATATAAGCAACATTACTTATCTACACTTATCTCTACTCTTTCTTCAAACCCAAAACGTCTGTTCTTCATGTTCAATACTCTTCCCAGCCCACCCCACCTCCAACTATAACTTCTCTCTCAGCTCCAGATTTTGCCAGCTACATCAACAACAAAATCGACTCCATTAGAAATGAAATAAGCTCTCAACATAAATAGCCATAAACTTAGCTATTTTGCCCCTGTTACAGAGGAAGAAGTTTCTGCCCTTGTACTGTCCTTTCACCTCACTACCTGTCCCCTCGACCCCATACCCTCACAGCTACTTCTTCCCTCTCTTCTTCAACCTCTCCCTCAGCACTGGTATATTTCCCTCATCTCTTAAACATGAACTGGTTACACCTATCCTCAAAAAACCTTCTCTCAATCCAACCCCATCCAACTACCATCCAATTTCCCTACTCCCTCTTGCCTCAAAGCTTCTTGAAAAGCTAGTTTATGCACATATTTCCCATTTCCTTAGATTAAACTCCCTCCTTGACCCCCTTAACTCCACATAGACAGCAATTGTTAAAGTTACCAACGATCTACTTACAGCAAAATCCAAAATCCACTTCTCTCTGCTTATCCTCCTTGATCTTTCTGCAGCCTTTGATACTGTCAACCACCCTCTTTTGCTCCAAACCCTCCAATCCTTCAGCATCTGCAACTCTGCTCTCTCGTGTTTCTCTTCCTATCTTCCTACCTTTAGTGTAGCCTTCTCTGTGGCATACTCTGCCCTGTTACCTCTTTCTGTTGGGGTACCACAAGGATCTGTCCTTGGTCCTCTTCTCTTCTCAATCTACACGTCATCATTAAAGTCCTTAATAAAGCCCCATGGGTTTCAATATCATTTGTATGCCGACGACACCCAAATCTACCTCTCTTCACCAGACCTATCTCCTTCCTTGCTAACCCGTGTCACTAACTGTCTCTCTCATATCTCATCTTGGATGTCCTCTCAGTACCTGAAGCTAAATCTCTCTAAAACTGAGCTCCTAATTTTCCCCCTTCTTCCAAAATCTCCACCCCCTATTTCTCTATAACTGTTGATAACTCCATCATTACCCCTACCCCACATGTCCGATGTCTTGGGGTCACACTTGACTCAGATCTTTCTTTCACTCCTCACATTCGGTCCTTGACTAAAGCCTGCAGCTTCCACCATAAAAACATCTCTAAAATTAGACATTTCCTTTTACAAGATACAACTAAGATTTTAATCTACTCTCTCATCCTTTCCCGCCTCGACTAATGCAACTCCATCCTCTCTGGTCTCCCTAGCTGCCGCCTTGCTCCTTTGCAATCCATAATGAATTCTTCTGCCAGTTTCATCTTCCTTACACGTTGCTCCTCATCTGCTGCACCTCTCTGCCAATCCATTCACTGGCTTCCTCTTGCCTCCAGGATTAAACACAAAATTCTCACTCTAACATACAAAGCCCTCAACTGCACTGCTCCCCCCTACATCTCAAACCTTGTCTCCAGATCCTCTCCCTCCCGTCCCCTTTGCTCCGCTTATGATCTCCTACTCTCCTCCACTCTTGTTACCTCTTCACATTCCCATTTACAAGACTTCTCCAGACTGGCTCCCATGTTATGGAACTCTCTGCCTTGCTCTAAAAGACTCTCCCCTTGTTTTGAAAGCTTCAAGCGCTCCCTAAAGACTCTACTATTCAGGGATGCCTACAACCTACACTAACCTTCCTATCCCCACTGCTATCCCCTGAACCCCATAGCATGTAAGCCTTTGAACCCAGCTGTTTGTAGTTCACCTTCATAGGAGCCGACTAACAACAGCCCAACTCTCTGCACATTTGATCCCTGTAAATGTTATCTTCTATATGTTATGTTTACAGTGCTGCGGAATCTGTTGGCGCTCTTCAAATACCTTATAATAATAATAATAATAAGATTGGATTGATTTCAATCCGCCACCTAAAAGGTGGCGAACAGGTTAAGGAGCAGCGTTCTTATGATCGCCTGAAGTGAAGGACCTCTGAAGCAGCATCCGCAGCTTAATAAATAACGCCCCGAAATATTTGAACATGCATAATTGAAAGTGTCTAGTTTACCATTAATAAAAGTAGAATTGCATAGTCAACAAAAAGATAATAAAATACAATGCAATAACGCTTAATATGAATTTAAAATAAGCAGAAGTTTTTTTTCTAAAACATTTCAGTTTATTTCAATTTCCCTGCCCCTTCTATCATGTGACAGCCATTGGCCATTCAGAGACTAATAAACCTATATACTACTGTCAACTTTTGCATATGCTCAGTAGGAGTTTGTACCTCCAGATATTTGTATAAAAAAGAATTGTGCACAATTGAATAATGAAGATAATTTGGAAAGTTATCACTGTATAATTAGCTATATGCTGCAGATCTCTACACTCACGTGAATGTGGTTTCTTCAGGTGATGGGATGGATTCTTTGGGCCAGTTTATAAGACAATTCAGGAAAATCAGACAGGCCAGAGCAGACCAACCCAGCATAATTCCCACAAAAGAGATACCTGTTTCATAGATTAGCTAGGGGAAGTAAAGGACATTGTTAAATACAATAACACTTGATGTGAAGAATACACAAGTACTATGTTATAAACAGAAAATACGTATAAAACACAACAAAGAATCATAGCCCCTTTTAGCAACTTAGAGGCATATTTATCAAATGTCTGTCGGACCTGATCCGACAGTGCGGATCAGGTCTGACAGACATCGCTGAATGCGGAGAGCAATACGCTCTCCGTATTCAGCATTGCACCAGCAGCTCTTGTGAGCTGCTGGTGCAACGCCGCCCCCTGTAGACTCGCGGTCAATCAGGCCGCCAGCAGGGGGTGTCAATCAACCCAATCGTACTCGATCAGGTTGAATTCCGGAGATGTCTGTCCGCCTGCTCAGAGCAGGCGGACAGGGTTATGGAGCAGCGGTCTTTAGACCGCTGCTTCATAACTGCTGTTTCTAGCGAGTCTGAAGACTCGCCAGAAACACGGACCCTCAAGCTCCATACGGAGATTAATAAATGGGCCTCATAGACTAATATAACTCATTCTAAAACTATTCATTTTTATTTGAGTACAAATATAATAAATACTATCGATAATGTAAATTTCTTTAATAAAGCTGTTCAATTTGATTTTTAAGCTAGCAGGAAGTACAACTGGACCTTAAAGGGAGATAAAACCCAATTTTTCTTTCATGACTCAGACAGAACATACACTTTAAAGTGAATGTACATTTTGATGCTAAAGTGCCCGGTTTTTAAAAATTCGATTAAAAACAGGGGCACTTTAATTCATCAAAATTTACATTTCACTCATGTTGTGAAAAAATACTTACCTTTTAATCTTGACAGTCGCTCCAGCTTCCTCCGCCCATCGCAAAGCCTCTTTCTGGGTCTAAAATGAGGGATCCCGCTTCCTCCAATCACGGTGTTGAATCAGACACTGATTTCCCCTGGGGGGGGGGAAGCCGTGATTGGAGGATGACCAATACATCATTTCTGAGGTTAGAAATGGCTTGCAACGACCAGGGGAAGCTAGAGTGGCTGTCAAGTTTAAAAGGTAAGTATTTTTTTACAACACAAGTGAAATGTAAATTTTGATGAATTAAAGTGCTCCTGATTTTAATCGAATTTTTTAAAACCGGGCACTTTAGCATCAAAATTTATATTCACTTTAAATAACTTTACAATTTACTCCTACTACATAATTTGCTTCTTTGTCTTGGTATTCTTTGTTATAAAACATACCTAGGTAGGCTTATGAACAGCAATGCACTTCTGGGAGCTATCTGCTGACTAGTGACTGCACATATATGCCTCGTGTTATTGGCGCACCCAGTGATTCCAGCTAGCTCCCAGTAGTACATTGCTGCTCCTTTAAAAAAAGGATACCAATAAAGCAAATGTGATAATAGTATTAAATTGGATTTCTTTTTTTTTAAATTGAATGTTTTATCTGAATCATAAAAAAAATGTTAGGTTTCATGTCCCTTTAAGGACTGATTGTTCCCTGTCTAATAAGCAGAAATCCCACTGCTTTATTGGTGGAGCGTAAAATACCTCATATGCTTAAAAACAAAAATGTATTCTCTCAGTAAAGGAACATTAATTTTACAAAAAAAAACAAAACACTATAATGCCTTTAATATATTTCAAAATACAACAAAGAAAAAAAAAATACTTGTATGTCCCTTTAAGCGTGTATGATGTATCACAAGTACACTAGAAGTACTCTAAAATACACTGTTCATAGCTGGTCCTGTAGCATTTTTGAGCTTGAACAGTGACGGTACAGCTTGTGGCAGAAGCAGTGCACATTTACAGATAAGTGATACTGATGAAAACGGCTGGGGCTACTTTTATTTTAGCACAAAAAGCTGAAATTAGAATATTGTGTGCTCCTTCATGTATTCACCAATAGAAGTCAATAGAGCAAAAAAAAGTGGGGGAAAACCCCTACACCCTAAACCCAATTCTCATGTGTGCTAATCCGACATGAAAATATTAATATTTCACATTCCAATGTTCTTCACATAGAACATATTCTGCTATGTGCAGAACATTGGAATGTCAAATATTCACAGTAAATACATATTATAACAATTTATTAAATATGAATTTTGCATAAATATGCTTTTACATGTTTTTATCTACTTGACTGCAAAGGGCTCCAATGCACTTATATAAATATATACGTCTATATATGTGTACATATATATTTATGTGTTTTTATGTGTATATATGTCTGCAAATACATATATACACATATAAATACATAAATACATATGTACATATATATATCATACAAATACATTTTTAGACATGTTAAAGCCCTTTGCCTGACTTTTTGTTTTCTAATACCTGAGATCTCATATCAGGGCTCCGGAGAGAGATCCTGAGGTTCCATTAATACTTTTAAAATTCATTTGGGAAACGTATCCACAAATAGAATTTGTAATGAACTTTTTTTAGTCCTTTCAAATAACATTTAAGGAGATACAATACGATAGCATAGCTATGTTTACATACCTTTACCATAGGAAACGTAACAGCTGAAGATGCATAAGATCCAATCATTAAAGACATCATTGTAGAGCGCAGACTGCCAAACATGTTGGGTAACTGAAAAAGAAAATAATATTAATAATATAGTCTTTGTGTTTACTGTCAAAACAGAATTAGTCTAAGATCATAATTCTGAAAGTATGTCTAGCAAAAAAATAGGGTGATATAGTAAAAAAATTACGCGGTCTAAATTGTTATGATTGAGTATGTCATTTTAAGAATATCAACCCTGCTCTACTTTGTGTTTAACTGTCACTGATCCAATCACAAGACTAGTTGCAAATCTGAGTAGTGTGACTAGTACTGATGACTGGATCATATTGTGATCTGGAGAAGATATTCAAAACAGTGTGTCACAGCGTGTTACTCTCTCCCAGTCTCACAGTGTCACGTGACTTGACTAGACACGAAAAACATTCAAAGAAAGGGAATGAAAATGGTACATGAACTAGGAAATAAAAGTTAGAAGGGAAATACTTTGTGACCTTTAAGGGACAGTCTACTCCAGAATTGTTATTGTTTAAAAATATAGATAATCCCTTTATTACCCATCCCCCAGTTTTGCATAAACAACACTGTTATATTAATATATGTTTTACCTCTGTAATTACCTTATATCTAAGCCTCAGCAAACTGTCCCTTATTTCAGTTCTTCTGAAAATAATGTAGTGCTCATGCTCCACGGGCATGAGCACGTTATCTATATGGCACACATGAACTAGTGTTGTTTAGCTGTAAAAAAACTGTCAAAATGCACTGAGATAAGAGGCGGCCTTCAAGGGCTTAGAAATTAGCATACAAGCCTACCTAGGTTTAGCTTTTAACAAATAATACCAAGACTACAAAGCAAATTTGATGATAAAAGTAAATTGGAAAGTTATTTAAAATTGCATGCCCTAGCTAAATCATGAAAGTTTAATTCTAACTAGACTGTCTCTTTAAAAAGTCCTTATATAAAAAAAAAATGCATGCTCTAATGCAAGCTTGTCCAACCCACGGCCCAGGTCGGCTTTGAATGCAGCCCAACACAAATTCGTAAAGTTTCTTAAAACATTTTTTAACTAATAAAGAGTGAGAGGACTCTGTTGTAATGTTACGTATTATCGATAATATTTCAACCTACCTTAGTAAACGATAGGCGTTTAATACTATTTAGGAGACATTAAGAGGCCTACTTAGCAAGCCGTCAACTATGCTGCATTTGCCGGCACCAATACGCTCGCCTGACATTGCCTAACATCGCGGCCACGGACCTGAATACGCTCTCCTTATTTATTAAAAAAGCTGTCAAAGAGCTGCGCACCAAGTACGGGGCGATGAGCAGCGGACTGTTGTTAACTAACAGTCATCGATCTGGCTGCTATTCAGCTTTTTCCCAGCTTTATTTATACCCTGTCACTAAACACCGCCACTATACTAAAATGTTTAACCCCTATCCGGCCACTCCCGGACCCAGCCGCAACTAAATAAAGTTATTAACCCCTATTCTGCAACTCCCGGACACCGCCGCAACTAACTAAATGTATTAACCCCTATCCCTCCGCTCCCGGAGCCCACCGAAACTCTAATAAAGTTATTAACCCCTATCCCTCCGCTCCCGGAGCCCACTGCAACTAAATAAATGTATTAACCCCTAAACCCCTGGCCTCCCACATCACTAACACTTACTAAACCTATTAACCCCTAAACCGCTAGCCCCCCACATCGCCATAAACTAAATTAACCTATTAACCCCTAAACCTAACAACCCGTTAACATTAAAATTACATTATCCCTATCTTATAATAAATTTAAACTTACCTGTAGAATTAAATTAAACTATATTAAACTATTAATTAATCTACCCTAACTATTATACTAAAATTACAATAAACTACATTAAACTATTAATCTACCCTAACTATTATACTAAAATTACAATAAACTACATTAAACTATTCATTAATCTACCCTATTATACTAAAATTATATTAAACTAAAATTAAATTAACTATATTATATATTTAAAAACCTAACCCTACTCAAATTATTTCAATCTACTATTAAAAATTACAAAGTTATATAAACTAAGAACTAAGTTACACAAAATAAAAAACACTGTTACAAAAAATAAATAAATACTAAGTTACAAAAAAAATTAAACTCTAAATTACACAAAATAAAAAATAAATTATCAAATATTTACTAATTAACTAATTACACCTAATCTAAGAGCCCTATGAAAATAAAAAAGCCCCCCCAAAATAAAAAAACACCTAGCCTACAATAAACTACCAATGGCCCTTAAAAGTCTATCTAAAAATCTATCTAAAAAAACCTAAGCTCCCCATTGCCCTGAAAAGGGCATTTGGATGGGAATTGCCCTTAAAAGGGCATTTAGCTCTTTTTCCGCCCAGAGTCCCTAATCTAAAATTAAAACCCACCCAATAAACCCTTAAAAAAACTGTTGCAATCAGCCAATAGGATTGAGCTTTCATCCTATTGGCTGATCCAATCAGCCAATAGGATTGAACTTGCATTCTATTGGCTATTCCAATCAGCCAATAGAATGCAAGCTCAATTCTATTAGCTGATTGCAACAGCCAATAGGATGAAAGCTCAATCCTATTGGCTGATTTCAACAGCCGATAGGATTTTTTCCACCTTAATTCCGATTGACTGATAGAATTCTATCAGCCAATCGGAATGTAAGGGACGCCATCTTGGATGACGTCATTTAAAGGGAAACTTCATTGTTCCAGAAGACGTCGGAAGAGGATGCTCCGCGCCGGATGTCTTGAAGATGAAGCCGCTCCGCACCGGATGGATGAAGATAGAAGATGCCGTCTGGATGAAGACTTCTGCCCAGTTGGATGAAGACTTTGGCCCGCTTGGATGAAGACTTCTGGCGGCTTCGCTGGGGACTTCTGCCGCTTCGTTGAGGATGGATGTCGGGTCTTCAAAAACTGTAAGTGGATCTTCGGGGGTTAGTGTTAGGTTTTTTTAAGGGTTTATTGGGTGGGTTTTAATTTTAGATTAGGGACTTTGGGCGGAAAAAGAGCTAAATGCCCTTTTAAGGGCAATGCCCTTCCAAATGCCCTTTTCAGGGCAATGGGAAGCTTAGGTTTTTTTAGATAGATTTTTATTTGGGGGGGGTTGGGTTTTGGAGGGGTATTTGTATTTTTATTTACAGGTAAAAGAGCTGATTTCTTTTAAGGGCCATTGGTAGTTTATTGTAGGCTTGGGGGTGGTTTTATTTTGGGGGGGCTTTTTTATTTTCATAGGGCTCTTAGATTAGGTGTAATTAGTTTAAATATTTGATAATCTATTTTTCATTTTGTGTAAATTAGTGTTTATTTTTTTTTTGTAACTTAGTGTTTTGTTTTGTTTTGTAACTTTGTGTTTTTTATTTTGTGTAACTTAGTTGTTAGTTTTTTGTAACTTTGTAATTTTTAATAGTAGATTTAAATAATTTGAGTAGGGTTAGGTTTTTAAATATATAATACAGTTAATTTAATTTGTAGTTTAATGTAATTTTAGTATAATAGTTAGGGTAGATGAATGAATAGTTTAATATAGTTTAATATAGTTTATTGTAATTTTAGTATAATAGGGTAGATTAATGAATAGTTTAATATAGTTTAATTTAAATCTAAAGGTAAGTTTAAATTTATTAGAAGATAGGGATGATGTCATTTTAATGTACAGTTAGTGGTTTGTTAGGTTTAGGGGTTAATAGGTTAATTTAGTTTATGGCGATGTGGGGGGCTGGCTGTTTAGGGGTTAATAGGTTTAGTAAGTGGTAGTGATGTGGGAGGCCAGGGGTTTATGGGTTAATAACTGTATTTAGTTGCGGTGGGCTCTGGGAGCGACGGGATAGGGGTTAATATATTTATTTAGGTGGCGGCGGGGTCCGGGAGCGGCGGAATAGGGGTTAATGATTTTATTTAGTTGCGGAGATGTCTGGGAGCGGCGGGATAGGGGTTAATAACATTATGTAGGTTGCGGCGATGTCGGGGAGCGGCGGAATAGGGGTTAATATTTTATGTAGGTGTCGGCGGTGTCGGGCGGCAGATTAGGGGTGTTTAGACTCGGGGTACATGTTAGGGTGTTAGGTGTAAACGTAACTTTTATTCTAGCATATAAATCAATGGGATATCTGGCAGCAGCGAACATAAGCTTTCTCTGCTTTCAGACTCCCAGTGATTCCTATGGCATCCGCTGCCTCCAGGGCAGTGGAGTGAAAACCAGGTATGCTGGGCCAGAATAGTGGCGAGCGTACCTGTTAGCAGTTTGATAACTTGCAAAAGTTGTCAGATTGTGCCGAATTTGTATTCGGAACATCTGTAATGACGTAAGAATCGATCTGTGTAGGACTGAGACCGGCAGATCATATGTTACGTCACAGATTTCAAGTTTTGCCGGTCTGTAGGCTTTGATAAATGAGGTTGAATCAGGCTCGCCACAATTACGCTGCGGAATTCCAGCGTATTTGCAGTTGACGGCTTGATAAATAGGCCTCTATGTGTGTTCTTATTTGATTATTAAACCTGGCTTTCTATTTTCATATTAATTTTCATAATAAAAGTAAATATAGTTGCTTATCTATTATTAGTTTTTTAATTCCAGCATTAAAAAAAATGAAGTTTTATTACTTAGATGTGTACATTTTTGATATCAGTTAATGCAAACTTGGGACCTGCTCAGCGATTTTTTTTTTTTTTTTTTTTTTTTTTTAAATCTTTCTTTTATTGAGGTATGTCTCATATAAATACAGTTAAAAAAAATCCAGAAAATCAAATTGATTCAATGAATACAAAAAACTAAAATTTAAGTATACATTCAGATAATTAGTAATTTGCTTCAACATCAGCTTCGTCCTAATCATACAACATATATTCATTATATCTTCGGTTTTTCTTACAAATTCAACCTCTGGGTTATCTATTACCTATACCTCATAATCTGTAATGGCAAGGAAATAGGGGGAGAGGGGGGAGTATGGGGATTGCTGCTCAGCGATTTTAAAAGACCCTTCCAACAGATATGCAAGGACTTTTTTGCTGATCTGTGGGTGGCGAATATCATGAAAATTATGCACGGACCTTTTTTTTAGCTTATCAGCTATCGTTAGCGTTAGTGTATTTTATGTGTGGCCCAAGACAATTCTTCTTCTTCCAATGTGGCCCAGGGAAGCCAAAAGGTTGGACACCCCTGCTCTTATGGATTAAAGCAAACGGATGGAATAAAAAACACTAGTTGCAAATTTGAGTTGTGTGACTAGTGCTGCTGATTGGATCATATTGTGATCTGGAGAATATACTCAAAACAGTGTGTCACTCAATCTCACAGTGTGACTTGACTAGACACTAAAAAAAACATTTAAACAAGGGAACTAAAATAGTATATGATCAAGGAAATAAAAGTTACAAGGAAATACTTTGTGACCTTAAAGAGATAGGAAAGTCAAAATTAAACTTGCATGATTCAGATAGAGCATGCAATTTTAAGACACTTTTAAATTCACTTTTATTTTCAAATGTGCTTCGTTCTCTTAGTATCCTTTGTTAAAAAACGAATACACACATATTATACACTAGTGGGAGCCGCTGCTAATTGGCACACATTTGTCTCTTGTGATTGGCTAAATAGATATTTTCAGCTTCCTGTCAGTAGTGCAATGCTGTCCCTTCAGCAATGGATAACAAGAGAATGAAGAAAATTTGATAATATAATTAAATTGCAAAGTTGTTTAAAATTGTATGTTCTATCTGAATCATAAAAGAACATTTTTGGGTTTACTATCCCTTTAAAGGGCCATTATAATTGAAAAATGACATGCTCTAATCCATTAGAGCATGTTATTTTAAGACAATAGAACCTAGAGCACTGTGTGATTAACCTCTGCAATGGGGTTAAACACACAGTAGAAATACTGTGCGGGATTTGCGGTGCACTGCTGGTCCAGATCGGAACAACTCAGATGTACAACTAGTGCTGCTGTTATCTGCTCATGACCAGCAATGCACCGTGAGCGGTATTTCTACAGTGTGTTTAACCAAGAGGTTAAACACACAGTACTGCAGGGTCAATTATTTTTTAAATTACATGTTTTAACGGACTAGAGCATGTCATTTTTTTACTACAATGGCCCTTTAATAAGTATAGCAGAGAGGTGAAACAGCTGCACTGCCTCACCAGCAGCACCACCTTCTTAAAGAGACATTAAACACTAAATAATTTATAGATAGAATGATGCATTCAAAGAAAAGACTAGTCTGAGAATAACATGTAGATGGATTTTTTAAAGTTTCATTAGCTGTTTAAATGTTGACAAAATAAGTGTAAAGTTTTAGTGTCTATAAAACAATGAGAGCTGCCATGTTGTAACTTAGGTTACCTTCTCTACTTTGGCCAATTAGGGACAGTTATAAATAGGTCACTAGATTGTGCAGCCAATGGCTGTGTGGAATATAACAGTGTTCTGCACTTCCATTTCTACCAGGAACTGAAAGCTCATAATTTCAGAATGGAATTACAGGAAAAGGGGACAAGATTAATAATGAAAGTATATTGCAGAGGTTTTTTATATATACTATGTATCATTTTAAATTATCATCTCAAAGTGTTTAATGTCCCTTTAAATTGTAGCTGGCCAGCCCCAGCTGCTGCAGCCCACCGGTAAATCGCCTGGTGTTCTGGTAGCCACACACAGCCTCATATTTACACACATATATTTTATATACAACTCACAACACACACATTTATACCAACACTACAATATGTTCAAACATACCTCACCACATATAGCCTGATCAAATATTTTATAACACATATGCAGAAATCTATACTCATGTTCATTTTAGTTAAGACTATTTTTTCCCTTTAAAGATGTAACTCATCCAAACCAATTTGTTTGGTCAATTTAATACGATTTGTACGCTCAAGATAATAAATTGAATCAAGAAATTAAATGTTTCTTTAGTTTTCTCAGACTATAAAATATGAAATACACGACTTTAAAATGCAAAGCACATTTGCATAAACATTATTATATCACGCACCATTTTAACCTGACAAACCACCGCAGGCTGCCCAGCAACCCCCAACCAGATTAAGCAGCAAAGCCTAGCTCAGCATCCAAGCCAGAATTAAACATGTATAATTAGAAGGCAACCAATCAAGTGTGGTGAAAATCTGGGCAAGCAGTAAACTGCCACCAGGCTTGCAGCCAGATAACTAGGCATTTTGCCAATCGTCCACCCTCTGTAATGTGAACACAGAAAACACAGGCTTGTTTTTCCTGTAAACCTGATATTAATATTTGTTATCACTAATTAAACTCAAAATGTAATATCCAATAAAATATTTAATTATACAAAATAAAAACCTTACATGCTCATCCACAGCCCCAGAGGGGCTGGACTCCCCCCCCCCCCCCCCCGCACCCTCCCAGGACTCTGATCTCACAACATCCTGGCTGTAACCTAGGTTTTCAAAATGCTGCAAATGACCTAAACCAGCTGTCTGATTTGCAGAATTTGCAGGTTACAAAATGTGTTTTTTGGCCTCTGTAGGGAGCTTAGCACAAAATGTACACAAAAACAAGAGGTGTATAATGTTTCAGTGACCCAGAGTAACACATTCAACAAGCATGCACATGCAAATATTATTTACGTATTTTACCATAACATTAATGCCATTTGTTACCATAAGTATCTCTCAGCAAACTCATGAACTACACAAGTATTTTTTTTTTTTTTCCTATTGTGAAGTGTTGATGATTCTTTTCGAGATTTAAAACTAAAGGAATATTAAAGGGACACTCAAGTCAAAAATAAACTTTCATGATTCAGATAGAACAGGCAATTTTAAAAAAACTTTCTAATTTACGTCATTAACAAAATGAGCATAGTCTTTTAATATTTACACTTTTTGAATCACCAGCTCCTACTGAGCATGTGCAAGAATTCACAGAATATAATTATAAGCATTTGTGATTGGCTGATGGATGTCACATGATGCAGTGGTAGTGGAAATAGACATAACTGAAATGTGTCAGAAAAAAATCTACTACTCACGAATGGCCCCTGATGCCCATGTTTCCGCGCGAGACTTCAGGCTTTGCCGGAAACAGCAGTTATGAAGCAGCAATCTCATACGATCGGGTTTATGGACACCCCCTCTGCAGGGGGCGGCATTGCACAACCAGTTCACCAGAACTGCTTTTGTAATGTTAAATGTTAAAATGTTAAATTCAGCATTCAGCGATGTCTGACGGACATGATACGCTACAGCATATCATGACCGCCAGACATTGATAAATCGGCCCCTATGTGCTATTGCATTGTCTTATTATCATGCATTTGTTGATTATGCAAATCTACTGTATTTACGGGTCCTAGGAAAGATGCAGGAAGGATATTTAAACAGAACTATCAAACTGATAATCCTGCAATATGCGGGATGGCTGGGGTTATCTATCTATCTATCTATCTATCTATCTATCTATCTATCTATCTATCTATCTATCTATCTATCTATCTATCTATCTATTATTATTATTATGTCATTGCACCAATCAACAATTTAAATAGCCCTACACAAGGTTACATTACATAAAAGGGGTAGAAAGCACAAATTTAAATGTGCATGAATGCGTTTCATTTTGAAATAGAAGTATTTTTGTAATATACTTACATTAGAAAAATTATTTAGTTAAAGTTATTACTGTTTCATAGATATATGCTCATATGCTACATGTGATTGGAGGATCAGGGATCAAATGCCATGCAGTGGAGTGTATTGTGGAAGGGTAGACTTAAGTGACATAATACCCATATGCTAAATTACTTGAAAATGATGCAGCATAACTGTAAAAAAGCTGACAAGAAAATATCATCAGAACATCTCTATGTAAAAAAGGTATTTTATATCAAAAACAGAGTACGTTCTCTGTGAACAATTATCCTTCAGCTACTGTTCAGCTGCAAGTTGAAAAAAACAAACAAAAAACAATAGCCAATCAACATCAGCAGTGCTGAGGTCATGTTATAGTTTGCTGTGATCTCATGACATTTCACTGAAATCTTGTGAGATGTTATAGTAAACTCCCTCAAACTGAATAGGGAAATAACATGACTGTGCCTGCATATGCCAGATGCACACTCCCTTGCAAGTCCTGGGACTAGTATCCTGATTGGCTGCTTAAAGTCCCTTTGCAATGGGGTGTGAAAGGGATTTTAAACTTTGATGTACCAGCAAATATCTTTTTTTTTTTTACATAGAGATGTTCAGACAATATTTTCTATGATTTCTATGACCAGATTTTCTATGCTGCTTCACTTTAAAGTGCTTCAACATTTGGGTATCATGTCCTTTAATTTGTAACAACTATATATGAATAAAGTCCAGCATAGCTATTCTAGACTTAATTTGTGTCATACAAGCCAGTGCTGACTCGATGAAAAGGTGTGCTGTTTGAATACTGGCGCATGATCCTCATAGTATATGTGTGTATGCCACTGAAAAAATATTGTCTAGATTGCGAGTTTTGCGGTAACAGGGGTGCGGTGCTAACGACCAGTTTATTCTCACCGCTCACTTACATACAGCGCTTGTATTACAGGTTTTTGCAAACCCGGCGTTAAAAGACAAAAAGTGAGCGTAGAGCAAAATTTTGCTCCACACTTCACTTCAATACCAGCGCTGCTTAAGTGAGCGGTGAGCTGGTGTAACGTGCTCGTGCACGGTTTCTCCATAGGAATCAACGGGGAGAGCCGGCTGAGAAAAAGTCTAACACCTGCAAAAAAGCAGTGTATAACTCAGTAACGCAGCCCCATTGATTCCTATGGGGAAATAAAATTTATGTTTACACCTAACACCCTAACATGAACCTCGAGTCTAAACACCCCTAATCTTACACTTATTAACCCCTAATCTTCCTCCCCCGACATCGCCGACACCTGCATTATACTTATTAACCCCTAATCTGCCGCTCCGGACATCGCCGCCACCTACATTATACTTATGAACCCCTAATCTGCTGCCCCTAACATCACCGACACCTACATTATTTTTATTAACCCCTAATCTGCCACCCCCGACATCGTCGCCACCTACCTACACTTATTAACCCCTAATCTACCGCCCCCAACGTCGCTACCACTATTCTAAATTTATTAACCCCTAAACCTAAGTCTAACCCTAACACCCCCTAACTTAAATATAATTTAAATAAATCTAAATACAAATTCCTATCATTAACTAAATCATTCCTATTTAAAACTAAATACTTACCTGTAAAATAAACCCTAAGCTAGCTACAATATAACTAATAGTTACGTTGTAGCTATCTTAGGGTTTATTTTTATTTTACAGGCAAGTTTGTATTTATTTTAACTAGGTAGAATAGTTACTAAATAGTTATTAACTATTTACTAACTACCTAGCTAAAATAAATACAAATGTACCTGTAAAATAAAACCTAACCTGCCTTACACTAACACCTAACATTACACTGGCCCTTTAATAAGTATAGCAGAGAGGTGAAACAGCTGCATTGCCTCACCAGCAGCACCACCCTCTTAAAGGGACATTAAACACTAAATAAATTATAGATAGAATGATGCATTCAAAGAAAATATATGAGAATATCATGTAGATGTATTTTTTAAAGTTTCATTTGTTTAAATATTGAAAAAATAAGTGTAAAGTTTTAGTGTCTATAAAACAATGGGAGCTGCCATGTTGTAACTTAGGTTACCTTCTCTGCTGTGGCCAATTAGAGGCAGTTATAAATAGGTCACTAGAGTGTGCAGCCAATGGCTGCGTGGAATATAACAGTGTTCTGCACTTCCATTTCTAGCAGGAACTGAAAAGCTCACGATTTCAGAATGGAATTACAGGAAAAGGGGACAAAATAAATAATGAAAGTATATTTGCAGTATTTTTATATATACGATTTATCATTTTATATTATCATCTCAAAGTGTTTCATGTCCCTTTAAGCACTATCAGTCGTAGATGGAATTTTATACAACATGACTTAGAAGTTGAGAGAAACAGATTTGACACACATGTAGCAAAAGCACAAGAAAAATAGTGGCAATTGTTGTTAGCAAATCAAAATAAAAAAGTGTAGCACAATATGAAGGGCTTGGAATACAAAGGCAGCAGTGTGAGAGATTGTAGGAGGAGAATTCAAAACAAAGAGGCGGCTGTCAAATAAACATTGGGCTGGAGGGAGGAATAATTGTATGTAACTTTTTTTTTAATGCAGCAGAGTAACTAAAGGGACAGTCTACTCCAGAATTTTTATTGTTTAAAAAGATATTTCCTTTATTACCCATTCCCCAGTTTTGCATAACCAACACTGATATATTAATACACTTTTTACCTCTGTGATTACCTTGCATCTAAGCTCCTTGGGCGCGATCCGATAAACGGCGTAAATTGCGGCGCAAGCGAGGGAACCCGCGTCGCCCGCAGTTTCAGCTCGCAACTCGAGCTATCCAATATGCGGCGCCGTCAGTTGCTAAAGTGGCGCAAGTCTGACAAAGTAGCGATGTCCAGAAATCTGCGTAAGTACAGATTTTTGGAGTCGCCAGTGACTTGCGCCACGTTAGAAACTGCCGGCGCCTACAAAACCTGACTAAAGTCTAAATCACCCGCACTGTCTAACACGCCTCCTAAACATAGCCCGACACGTCTAACCCTCTATCCGCTATCCCCCCTCACTAGCCTAACAATAAAAAAATGTATTAACCCCTAAACCGCCGCTCCCGTAGCCCGCCGCAACCTAATAAAGTTATTAACCCCTAAACCGCCGCTCTCGTACCCCACCGCCAGCTATATTAAATCTCTAACCCCCTAAAGTGAGCCCCTAACACCGCCGCCATCTATTTTAGAATTATTAACCCCTAATTTAATCCCCCTACCCCGCCGCCATCTAAATTAAATTATTTAACCCCTAAAATACTAAACTATCCCTACCACTAAACCTAAGTCTAACCCTACAAATAGCCCTGAAAAGGGCTTTTTTGCGTGGCATTACCCCAAAGTAAACTGCTCTTTTGCCAGCCCTTAAAAGGGCTTTTTGCGGGGCTTTGTCACAAAGTAAACAGCTCTTTTGCATCTAATCTAAATCCCCCTACACCGCCGCCAGCTATAATAAATGTATTAACCCCTAATCTAATCCCCCTACACCGTCGCCAGCTATTTTAAATACATTAACCCCTAATCTAATCCCTCTACACCGCCGCCAGCTATATTAACTATATTAACCCTAATTATATTAGGGTTAATATAGTTAATATAGTTACTATAGTATTTATATTAACTATATTAACTCTATCTAACCCTAACACCCCTAACTAAATTCTTATTAAATTAATCTAATTCATATTATAAACTAAAATATTCCTATTTAAATCTAAATACTTACCTATAAAATAAACCCTAAGATAGCTACAATATAATTAATAATTACATTGTAGCTATGTTAGGGTTTATATTTATTTTACAGGTAAATTGTTAATTATTTTAACTAGGTATAATAGCTATTAAATAGTTATTAACTATTTAATATCTACCTAGTTAAAATAATTACCCAATTACCTGTAAAATAAATCCTAACCTAAGTTACAAATACACCTACACTATCAATAAATTAAATAAACTACAAACATCTATCTAAAAATACAATTAAATAAACTGAACTAAATTACAAAAAAAAACAAACACTAAATTACAAAAAATAAAAAAAAGATTACAAGATTTTTAAGCTAATTACACCTATTCTAAGCCCCCTAATAAAATAATAAAGCCCCCCAAAATAAAAAAAATTCCCTGCCCTATTCTAAATTAAAAAAAGTTCAAAGCTCTTTACCTTACCAGCCCTTAAAAGGGCCTTTTGTGGGGCATGCCCCAAAGAATTCAGCTCTTTTGCATTTCAATAAATATACAATACCCCCCCCCCCAACATTACAACCCACCACCCACATACCCCTATTCTAAACCCACCCAAACCCCCCTTAAAAAAGCCTAACACTACCCCCCTGAAGATCTCCCTACCTTGTCTTCACCACACCGGGCCGAACTCCTCATCCGATCCGGGCGATGTCTTCCTCCAAGCGGCAAAGAAGAATTCTTCCTCCCGGCGATGTCTTCCTCCAAGCGGCAGCAACGTCTTCTTTCTTCCGGCAGCATCTTCCATCAAGCGGCATCTTCAATCTTCTTTCTTCGCTCCGCCACCGCGGAGCATCCATCCCGGCCGACGACTGAACGACGAATGAGGTATCTTTAAATGACGTCATCCAAGATGGCGTCCGCCAAATTCCGATTGGCTGATAGGATTCTATCAGCCAATCGGAATTAAGGTAGAAAAATCTGATTGGCTGATTGAATCAGCCAATCAGATTCAAGTTCAATCCGATTGGCTGATTTAATAAGAATTTAGTTAGGGTTAGATAGAGTTAATATAGTTAATATAAATACTATAGTAACTATATTAACTATATTAACCCTAATATAATTAGGGTTAATATAGTTAATATATATAATGTAATAACTATATTAACTATAATATACTTAGGGTTAATATAGATAACATAGCTGGCGGCGGGGTAGGTAGATTAAATTAGGGGTTAATAATTTTAATAGAGATGGCGGCGGTGTAAGGGGCTTACATTAGGGGTTAATACTATTAATATAGGTGGCGGCGGTGTAGGGAGGGCAGGTTATAGGGCAAAAGAGCTGTTTACTTTGGGGCAAAGCCCTGCAAAATGCCCTTTTAAGGGCTGGTAATAGAGTTTATTACTTTAGGGGGATTAGATTAGGGGTTAATAATATTAATATAGCTGGCGGCGGTATAGGGGGATTAGATTAGGGGTTAATAATATTAATATAGCTGGCGGCGGTATAGGGGGATTAGATTAGGGGTTAATAATTTTTATATAGGTGGCGGCGGTGTAAGGGGTCAGATTAGTGGATAGATAAGGTAGATGGCAGCGGTGTAAGGTGTTCACATTAGGGGATAGATAAGGTAGATGGCGGCGGTTTTAGGGGTTCACATTAGGCGATAGATAAGGTAGGTGGCGGCAGTTTTAGGGGCTCACAGTAGGGGGTTAGTTTATGTAGATGGCGGCGGGGTCCGGGAGCGGTGGTTTAGGGGTTAATAACTTTATTAGGGATTGCGACGGGGGATCGCGGTTGACAGGTAGATAGACATTGCGCATGCGTTAGGTGTTAGGTTTTATTTAGCAGATCGCGGTTGACAGCTAGATAGACATTGCGCATGCGTTAGGTGTTAGGTTTATTTTCTAGCTAGTTTAGGGAGTTACGGGGCTCCAATAGTCAGCGTAAGGCTTCTTACGGCTGCTTTTTGTGGCGAGGTGAAAATGGAGTAAGATTTCTCCATTTTCGCCACGTAAGTCCTTACGCTGCATATTGGATACCAAACTGCGCTGGTTTGGTATACCTGTCTATGGCCCAAAAAACTACGGGCGACGGCAGAAATATACGCGCGTAACTTCTAGGTTACGCCGTATATAGGATACCAAACTAGCGCAAATATTGGCGTCGCCAGCTTTTGCGGGCGACGATTTTTATCAGATCGACCCCCACATCTCAGTTCTTTTGACAGACTTGCATTTTAGCCAATCAGAGCTGACTCATAAGTAGCTCAACAGATTGAGCACAATGTTATCTATATGGCACACATGAACTAGCGCTGTGTAGCTGTGGCGCCACTAAGAGGCGGCCTTTAAGGACTTAGAAATTAGCATATGCACCTACCTAGGTTTAGCTTTCAACAAAGAATATCAAGAGAAAAAAAAGCAAATTTGATGATAAAAGTAAATTGGAAAGTTATTTAAAATTGCATGTCCCATCTGAATCATGAAAGTTTCATTTTGACCAGACTGATTCTTTAAAACATACTAGTATTTATCACTGCAAATAATGTTTAAAAACCTAGAAAATGTAGATCTGATTTGCAGCAAAGAGATTCCACATCTCATCTCTCCTTAAAGGAAGCATAATTAAACCAGTCAGGAGCTGTAAGCAAATACTGAGTAAACTGCTGACAACAAAGATAAAACAACTGCACAAATACTGTAAATAGATTTATTCATTATAGAAAATGTTACAGTCTTTCAAGGGCTCAGAGATTCTAACTGCCCAACATATTGCAGGAAGGTTCATATTTAGGAGCTGTATCCCGTTGTGTCTCTGGGGCCCCTGTTTCCGCACGAGCCTAAAGACCGCTGCCCCATAACTTGTCCACGTGCTCTGAGGCCGCGGACAGAAATCAACCCGATCGAATATGATCGGGTTGATTGATACCCCCTGCTAGTGGCTGATTAGCCGCAAATCTGCAGGGGGCGGCATTGCACCAGCAGTTCACAGGAACTGCTGGTGCAATGATAAATGCCGACAGCGTATACTGTCAGCATTTATCGATGTGCAGCGGACATCATATTATGTCCGCTCGCACTATGATAAATCTACCCCCATGTCTCCTTCTTATCTTACACTTTCACAGAGAAACCTGAGATCTCAAAACCTGTCAGAAACACCCTGCCCCACCTAGACTTTTCCCCACACTGTCCTGACTATTGTCCTGCACAAGCATTTCTAGTGAAATGCTTGTGCAATGCCGCCCCTGCACATTCGCGGCCAATCGGCTGCTAGCAGGGGCTGTCAATCATCCACTTTAGAGGAGGCGGACGAGTTAACACTGCTTCTTAACTTCTGTTTTCTCTCCTGCCACAGTTGGCAAAGTTAACGGAGTGCGGTATAGATATTGTTAAAAATTGCACGCATGCGTGCTAAACACGGTGGAGGAATTTGACACTGAAGTACTGACGTGTGCAGCCAGGAATGCCATGACACTGCACGAATGCGCATTAAAGTGAGAAATTTTGAAACAGCTGTGATGGGTTCGCTAATTTGTCGGGTTCCCTACTTTGTCCGAGCACAGGCTAGTCAAGAGATAAGAGTGTTATGAGTAAGGTTGCCACTACTGTTGTAAAAAAAATAACAATAATTAAGTACCAGACATACTTATTAGCATAAATTTGCATAAATACTTATGCAGCATAACTTAAAATGAAATTTAACCCCTTAAGGACCAACGACTTACCCTGTATGTCCCTGGTCTTTTTATAAGGCTTGATTTTTTTTATATTTTACTTCATGACGCAGATAGAGCAAGCAACAACAACTTTCCAATTTACTTCTATTATCAAAATGTCCTTGTTTATTTTTAGTATCCTTAGTTGAAAAGCTGGAGCTCTATATCACAGCAATTTTGCAAGAATGGTATCCATTTGCAAGGGCACTAGATGGCAGCACTATTTCCTGCCATGTAGTGATCCAGACATGTGCACACTACCCTATCTAGATATCTCTTTAACAAAGAATACAATGTGAACAAAGCAAATTTGAATATAAAAGTAAATTGGAAAGTTGTTTAAAATTGTATGCTCTGTCTGAATATAGGTTTCATGTCCTTTTAACTGCGTTTAACTCCTTAGCATGGATTAAAAACGTAAATATACATATGGGTAAGTGCAATAATAAAATGCTCTAACACAGGGTTCTGCAAACCACGGGTCGGACCCATTAATGGGTCACAACACCATGTCTACTGGGTCACGACTTGTGTGTTTGTTATATGAGAGTGTGTTTAGTTTGTGTGTTGTAAAAGAGTGTGTGATGTGTTGTATTAGAGTGTGTGTGGTGTACAAGAGTGTTTGGTGTGTGTGTGTGTGTTGTATGAGAGTGTGTGGTGTGTGTGTGTGTTGTATGAGTGGGTGGTGTGTGTGTTGTATGAGAGTGTGTGGTGTGTTGTATGAGAGTGTGTGGTGTGTTGTATGAGAGTGTGTAGTACTAGAGTGTGTGTGGTGTGTGTGTGTTGTGTGTGTTGTATGAGAGTGTGTGGTGTGTTGTATGAGTGTGTGTGTGTAGTACTAGAGTGTGTGTGGTGTGTATGTGTGTTGTATGAGTGTGTGGTGTGTGTGTTGTATGTGTGGTGTGAGTGTTGTATGAGAGTGGGTGGTGTGTTTTATGAGAGTGTGTGGTGTGTGTGTTGTATGAGTGTGTGTGTGGTGTGTATGTGTGTTGTATGAGTGTGTGTGTTGTATGAGAGTTTGTGTTGTATGAGAGTGTGTGTGTGTTGTATGAGAGTGTGTGTGTTGTATGAGAGTTTGTGGTGTGTGTGTTGTATGAGAGTTTGTGGTGTGTGTGTTGTATGAGAGTTTGTGTGTGTTATTACCTTTTACAAAATTGCAGCTATCTTGTTGTATATTATTTCAGACATTTTCAGACCAAGCAGAAAAATAGGATTGCAAAGGTATGTGATATCATTGCACTGGGTCTTGGGAAAAAAGTTGGAACTTTTATGTCCCTTTAAATATGAAGTTCTTTTGTTTGCAGTTTGTGTGTAGGATGTATCTACTGTAGCTGGCAGGTTTGACCATTAATGGGTTAACACAAGTGTTCCCTCCTGCTTTTAAAAGTTCTTCACTGCTTATTTGGCATGTGTGTTATACTAGCTGTGCCCAAATCAGGAGTGTATTTAGGTTTTGTACTACTCTGGATAGACAGAAATCTGCTACACCAGACCTGCCAACTTTATATCATATTTGGCTCAAATATATTTCTCACAGTTAAGAGATTAATTATTAAACTCTTCCATTAGCTATATATTGAACAATGAATTAGCCCATTCTACCTATAAAACACAGATCACAGTGTGTTAGCCGTTATCCTGCAGTAACACACAAAGATTAGTGATTTAACCCATTGGGCCAGATTACAAATGGAGCGCTAAATATTGTTTTCGTGAAAGCAATATTTTAGCTCCAGTGAGTATCTCTGGTATTACAAGTGAACTGCAACACAAACGCGACCTTGCATTCATATTGCACGGAAGCTTTGCACTCACAAGAGTGCCCTTCTATAAGCTCCATTGGGAGCCTCCTTCTCATGCCGTACGCAGCGAAGGGGGTAAGTCACACAGTGATGGCAGAAAATTTTAAATATATCTGTATATGTTTATTATATACATATGTATATTTATGTGCTAATAAGCGTATATATATATACACATAGTAACACATAAATATATATGTATTTAGTTATATACATATATATTACTGGGAACACAAAGTTCCCATAGACCGCAATGTAAAGGCACTTTTCAGTGCAGTTTCTTTTTTTCTAACACCCCACTCCAGTCAACTTTAGCCCCCAAAAACTGCTTGGTGCAGTTATTTTATTAAAAAATAAAAATGCTACAATTTTAGTATTTTAATAAAATACACACTACTGTATTTTGGGGGCATTTGGAGCACGTTTAAAAAATTAACAAGCTCTCTGGAGCTTGCGGTAACAATAACCAGCCACTTGTAATGGGTTATTATTTATCACGTGCCCGCAAAAAGGAAATTCATTTGCTGGTGCAATAAATTAGTGCTCCACTTGTAATCTAACCCATTGAGGCCTAGTTATCAACGTGTCTACTTACCTGCCTTCGCCGGCCCAATACGCCCGCCTAAGCTCGCCTACCATCGCCGCCGCAGACCTGAATAATCTCGCCAAAGTTATCAAAAAAGCTGTCAAAAATCTGCGCACCAAGTACGGGGCGATGAGCAGCGGTCTGTGATAGATATCACTCATCCGATCTCGCTGCTCTTCGGCTTTTTCCCAGCTTTATTGATAAGCTGTCATTAAGCACCCACACTAAACTACACTGTTCTACCCCTATACCGGCGCCCCCGGAGCCCCCCGCAACTAAATAAATTTATTAACCCCTAAACCGCCGCTCCTAGACCCTGCCGCAACTATAATAAATGTATTAACCCCTAAACCGCCGCTCCCAGAGCCCACCGCCACCTACATTATACCTAGTAACCCCTATCCTGCCCCCCTATACCGCCGCCACCTATAATAAATTGTTTAACCCCTATCCTGCCGATCCCGGACCCCGCCGCAACTAAATAAATTGTTTAACCCCTAAACCGCCGATCCCGGACCCCGCCGCCACCTATATTAAACTTATTAACCCCTAATCTGCCCCCCCCTACACCGTCGCAACCTATAATAAATTTATTAACCCCTATCCTGCCGATCCCGGACCCCGCCGCAACTAAATAAATTGTTTATCCCCTAAACCTCCGCTCCCGGACCCCGCCGCCACCTATATTAAACTTATTAACCCCTAATCTGCCCCCCCTAGACCGTCGCCACCTATAATAAATTTATTAACCCCTATCCTGCCCCCCCTACACCGCCGCCACTAAAATAAAATTATTAACCCCTAAACCTAAGTCTAACCCTAACCCTAACACCCCCCTTACTTAAATATTAATTAAATACATATAAATATTATAACTCTTATTAACTAAATTAATCCTATTTAAAACTAAATACTTACCTGTAAAATAAACCCTAATATGGCTACAATATTACTAATAATTATATTGTAGCTATTTTAGGATTTATTTTTATTTTACAGGCAAATTTCAATTTATTTTAACTAGGTACAATAGCTATTAAAAAGTTATTAACTATTTAATAGCTACCTAGTTAAAATAAAGACAAATTTACCTGTAAAATAAATCCTAACCTAAGTTACAATTACACCTAACACTACACTATCATTAACTAAATTATTCCTATTTAAACTAAATACTTACCTGTAAAATAAACCCTAAGATAGCTACAATGTAATTAATAATTACATTGTAGCTATTTTAGGATTTATATTTATTTTACAGGTAACTTTGTATTTATTTTAGCTAGTTAGAATAGTTATTAAATAGTTATTAACTATTTAATAACTACCTAGCTAAAAGAAATACAAAATTACCTGTAAAATAAATCCTAACCTAAGTTACAATTAAACCTAACACTACACTATCATTAAATTAATTAAATAAATTAGCTACAAATAACTACAATTAAATACAATTAAATAAACTAACTAAAGTACAAAAAATAAAAAAAACTGTTACAAAAAATAAAAAATAAAAAGTTACAAACATTTAAAAAATATTACAACAATTTTAAGCTACTTACACCTAATCTAAGCCCCCTAATAAAATAACAAAGCCCCCCAAAATAAAAAAATGCCCTACCCTATTCTAAATTATGAAAGTTAACAGCTCTATTACCTTACCAGCCCTTAAAAGGGCCTTTTGCGGGGCATGCCCCAAAGTATTCAGCTCTTTTGCCTGTAAAAAAAAATACAACCCCCCCCAACATTAAAACCCACCGCCCACACACCCCTACTCTAACCCAAACCCCCCTTAAATAAACCTAACACTACCCCCCTGAAGATCATCCTACCTTTAGCCATCTTCAGCCAGCCGACCACCGATGGAACAGAAGAGGACATCCGCAGCGGCCGAAGTCATCATCCAAGGGGCGCTGAAGAAGTCTTCCATCCGATTGAAGTCATCATCCAAGGGGCGCTGAAGAAGTCTTCCATCCGATTGAAGTCATCATCCAGGCGGCGTCTTCAATCGTCATCCATCCGGAGCGGAGCCATCTTCAGACGAGCCGACGCGGAGCGATCTTCTTCCACCGACGACTTCCCGACGAATGACGGTTCCTTTAAGTGACATCATCCAAGATGGCGTCCCTCGAATTCCGATTGGCTGATAGGATTCTATCAGCCAATCGGAATAAAGGTAGGAAAAATCTGATTGGCTGATTGAATCAGCCAATCAGATTGAAGTTCAATCCGATTGGCTGATCTAATCAGCCAATCAGATTGAGCTCGCATTCTATTGGCTGATCGGAACAGCCAATAGAATGCGAGCTCAATCTGATTGGCTGATTGGATCAGCAAATCGGATTGAACTTCAATCTATTTGGCTGATTCAATCAGCCAATCAAATTTTTCCTACCTTAATTCCGATTGGCTGATAGAATCCTATCAGCCAATCGGAATTCAAGGGACGCCATCTTGGATGACGTCACTTAAAGGAACCGTCATTCATCGGGAAGTCGTCGGTGGAAGAAGATGGCTCCGCATCGGCTCGTCTGAAGATGGCACCGCTACGCTCCGGATGGATGAAGATTGAAGACGCCGCCTGGATGATGACTTCAATCGGATGGAAGACTTCTTCAGCGCCCCTTGGATGATGAATTCAATCGGATGGAAGACTTCTTCAGCGCCCCTTGGACGATGACTTCTGCCGCTGCGGATGTCCTCTTCTGTTCCATCGGTGGTCGGCTGGCTGAAGACAGCTAAAGGTAGGAGGATCTTCAGGGGGGTAGTGTTAGGTTTATTTAAGGGGGGTTTGGGTTAGAGTAGGGGTGTGTGGGTGGTGGGTTTTAATGTTGTTTTATTTTTTGTACTTTAGTTAGTTTATTTAATTGTATTTAATTGTAGTTATTTGTAGCTAATTTATTTAATTAATTTAATGATAGTGTAGTGTTAGGTTTAATTGTAACTTAGGTTAGGATTTATTTTACAGGTAATTTTGTATTTCATTTAGCTAGGTAGTTATTAAATAGTTAATAACTATTTAACAACTATTCTAACTAGCTAAAATAAATACAAAGTTACCTGTAAAATAATTATAAATCCTAAAATAGCTACAAAGTAATTATCAATTACATTGTAGCTATCTTAGGGTTTATTTTACAGGTAAATATTTAGTTTTAAATAGGAATAATTTATTTAATGATAGTGTAGTGTTAGGTGTAATTGTAGCTTAGGTTAGGATTTATTTTACAGGTAAATTTGTCTTTATTTTAACTAGGTAGCTATTAAATAGTTAATAACTATTTAATAGCTATTGTACCTAGTTAAAATAAATTGAAATTTGCCTGTAAAATAAAAATAAATTCTAAAATAGCTACAATATAATTATTAGTTATATTGTAGCTATATTAGGGTTTATTTTATAGGTATTTAGTTTTAAATAGGATTAATTTAGTTAATAAGAATAATATTTGTTTAGATGTATTTAATTAATATTTAAGTTAGGGGGGTGTTAGGGTTAGGGTTAGACTTTGGTTTAGGGGTTAATAATTTTATTATAGTGGCAACGGTGTAGGGGGGGCAGGATAGGGGTTAATATATTTATTATAGGTGGCGACGGTGTAGGGGGGGCAGATTAGTGGTTAATAAGTTTAATATAGGTGGCGGCGGGGTCCAGGAGCGGCGGTTTAGGGGTTAAACAATTTATTTAGTTGCGGCGGGGTCCGGGATCGGCAGGATAGGGGTTAATAAATTTATTATAGGTGGCGGCGGTATAGGGGGGGCAGGATAGGGGTTACTAGGTATAATGTAGGTGGCGGTGGGCTCCGGGAGCGGCAGGTTAGGGGTTAATACATTTATTATAGTTGCGGCGGGGTCTAGGAGCGGCAGTTTAGGGGTTAATACGTTTATTAGAGTGGCGGTGGGCTCCGGGAGCGGCGGTTTAGGGGGTAATTACTTTATTTAGTTGCGGCGGTGTAGGGGGGGACAGATTAGGGGTGTTTAGACTCGGGGTACATGTTAGGGTGTTAGGTGTAGACAGCTCCCATAGGAATCAATGGGATATCGGGCAGCAGCGAACATGAACTATGTTATGGTCAGACTCCCATTGATTCCTATGGGATCCGCCGCCTCCAGGGCGGCGGATTGAAAACCAGGTACGCTGGGCCGGAAAAGTGCCGAGCGTACCTGCTAGTCATTTGATAACTAGCAAAAGTAGTCAGATTGTGTCGAACTTGTGTGCGGAACATCCGGAGTGACGTAAGAATCGATCTGTGTCGGACTGAGTCCGGCGGATCGAAGCTTACGTCACAAAATTCTACTTTTGCCGGGCAGCAGGGCTTGATAACTAAGGCGAATCAGCCTCGCCACAAATACGCTGCGGAATTCCAGCGTATTTGAGGTTGACGGCTTGATAACTAGGGGCCATTATGTGCTAGTTACACACAGTTCAATGGGCGAGGGTTTGTGATACACACAATGCCTCCCTGCCAGTAACACAATGCTTATTTGAATGGTTACAGGTACCTATCCCTACATACAATGTGGGAATTATGGGTAACTAAGTAATTTAGCATCACTTAGCCTAGAGAAGGAGCAGAGGAATAGAAAAAAAACTCTGTAAGAGGATAGAGATTAAAGGGACAGTCAACCCAAAATGGCTTCTAAATCATACCTATAGAGTTTAAAATGATTAATATTTTTAATTGTTGCCCAACTTTCAACAATATTGTGTTAGCAAGTAAAAAGACTTACTATGTTCGTTTCTGTTGTTCAAAAATGTCCGCCTGCCCCCTCCCCTATTGCGTCTCAAGTCTTTGCTCAACTTCACTTTTCTATTCTACACGCTCCCTGCGTTTGTGCATGCGCAAAATACCGATTTTCGTCAAGGGGGTACTTTTAAAGCTGGAACAGAAAGTAACCGCGGTTTCATATGTGAGACGTATGTTTGTTCTTAGCTTAATCAGAACTCGGTCATACTCTGTACTGAGCAGTTACTTTCTGTTCCGGTTTTAAAAGTACTCCCTTGATGAAAATCGGTGCATTGCGCATGCACAAACGCAGGGAGCGTGTAGAATAGAAAAGTTAAGGCGAGCAAAGACTTGTGACGCAAAAGGGGAGGGGGCAGGCAGACATTTTTGTACAACAGAAACGAACATAGTAAGTATTTTTACATGCTAACGCATTATTGTTGAAAATTGGACAACATTTAAAAATATTAATCGTTTTAAACTCTATAGGTATGATTTAGAAGCCATTTTGGGTTGACTGTCCCTTTAATCTCTATCCTCTTACAGAGTTTTGTTCTATTCCTCTGCTCCTTCTCTAGGCTAAGTGATGCTAAATTACTTAGGCCTAGATTTGGAGTTCGGCGGTAGCCGTCAAAACCAGCGTTAGAGGCTCCTAACGCTGGTTTTGGCCGCCCGCTGGTATTTGGAGTCAGTGATTAAAGGGTCTAACGCTCACTTTTCAGCCGCGACTTTTCCATACCGCAGATCCCCCTACGCCATTTGCGTAGCCTATATTTTCAATGGGATCTTTCTAACGCTGGTATTTAGAGTCGTTTCTGAAGTGAGCGTTAGAGCTCTAACGACAAAACTCCAGCAGCCTGAAAATAGCAGGAGTTAAGAGCTTTCTGGCTAACGCCGGTTTATAAAGCTCTTAACTACTGTACCCTAAAGTACACTAACACCCATAAACTACCTATGTACCCCTAAACACCGCCGCCACTCGATTAAAATTTTTAACCCCTAATCTGCCGACCGCCACCTACGTTATACTTATGTACCCCTAATCTGCTGCCCCTAACCCCGCCGACCCCTGTATTACATTTATTAACCCCTAACTTGCCCCCCACAACGTCGCCGCCAGCTACTTAAAATAATTAACCCCTAATCTTCCGACCGCAAATCGCTGCCACCTACGTTATCCCTATGTACCCCTAATCTGCTGCCCTAACATCGCCGACCCCTATATTATATTTATTAACCCCTAATCTGCCCCCCTCAACGTCGCCGACACCTGCCTACACTTATTAACCCCTAATCTGCCGAGCGGACCTGAGCGCTACTATAATAAAGTTATTAACCCCTAATCCGCCTCACTAACCCTATCATAAATAGTATTAACCCCTAATCTGCCCTCCCTAACATCGCCGACACCTAACTTCAATTATTAACCCCTAATCTGCCGACCGGAGCTCACCGCTATTCTAATAAATGGATTAACCCCTAAAGCTAAGTCTAACTTTAACCCTAACACCCCCCTAAGTTAAATATAATTTTTATCTAACGAAATAAATTAACTCATATTAAATAAATTATTCCTATTTAAAGCTAAATACTTACCTGTAAAATAAACCCTAATATAGCTACAATATAAATTATAATTATATTATAGCTATTTTAGGATTAATATTTATTTTACAGGCAACTTTGTTATTATTTTAACCAGGTAAAATAGCTATTAAATAGTTAAGAACTATTTAATAGTTACCTAGTTAAAATAATAACAAATTTACCTGTAAAATAAATCCTAACCTAAGTTATAATTAAACCTAACACTACCCTATCAATAAAATAATTAAATAAACTACCTACAATTACCTACAATTAACCTAACACTACACTATCAATAAATTAATTAAACACAATTCCTACAAATAAATACAATTAAATAAACTAGCTAAAGTACAAAAAATAAAAAAGAACTAAGTTACAGAAAATAAAAAAATATTTACAAACATAAGAAAAATATTACAACAATTTTAAACTAATTACACCTACTCTAAGCCCCCTAATAAAATAACAAAGCCCCCCAAAATAAAAAATTCCCTACCCTATTCTAAATTAAAAAAGTTACAAGCTCTTTTACCTTACCAGCCCTGAACAGGGCCCTTTGCGGGGCATGCCCCAAGAATTTCAGCTCTTTTGCCTGTAAAAAAAAACATACAATACCCCCCCCCCCAACATTACAACCCACCACCCACATACCCCTAATCTAACCCAAACCCCCCTTAAATAAACCTAACACTAAGCCCCTGAAGATCTTCCTACCTTGTCTTCACCATCCAGGTATCACCGATCCGTCCTGGCTCCAAGATCTTCATCCAACCCAAGCGGGGGTTGGCGATCCATAATCCGGTCCAGAAGAGGCTCCAAAGTCTTCCTCCTATCCGGCAAGAAGAGGACATCCGGACCGGCAAACATCTTCTCCAAGCGGCATCTTCGATCTTCTTCCATCCGGAGCGAAGCGGCAGGATCCTGAAGACCTCCAGCGCGGAACATCCATCCGGACCGACGACTGAACGACGAATGACTGTTCCTTTAAGGGACGTCATCCAAGATGGCGTCCCTCGAATTCCGATTGGCTGATAGGATTCTATCAGCCAATCGGAATTAAGGTAGGAATTTTCTGATTGGCTGATGGAATCAGCCAATCAGAATCTAGTTCAATCCGATTGGCCGATCCAATCAGCCAATCAGATTGAGCTCGCATTCTATTGGCTGATCGGAACAGCCAATAGAATGCGAGCTCAATCTGATTGGCTGATTGGATCAGCCAATCGGATTGAACTTGATTCTGATTGGCTGATTCCATCAGCCAATCAGAAAATTCCTACCTTAATTCCGATTGGCTGATAGAATCCTATCAGCCAATCGGAATTCGAGGGACGCCATCTTGGATGACGTCCCTTAAAGGAACAGTCATTCGTCGTTCAGTCGTCGGTCCGGATGGATGTTCCGCGCTGGAGGTCTTCAGGATCCTGCCGCTTCGCTCCGGATGGAAGAAGATCGAAGATGCCGCTTGGAGAAGATGTTTGCCGGTCCGGATGTCCTCTTCTTGCCGGATAGGAGGAAGACTTTGGAGCCTCTTCTGGACCGGATTATGGATCGCCAACCCCCGCTTGGGTTGGATGAAGATCTTGGAGCCAGGACGGATCGGTGATACCTGGATGGTGAAGACAAGGTAGGAAGATCTTCAGGGGCTTAGTGTTAGGTTTATTTAAGGGGGGTTTGGGTTAGATTAGGGGTATGTGGGTGGTGGGTTGTAATGTTGGGGGGGGGTATTGTATGTTTTTTTTTACAGGCAAAAGAGCTGAAATTCTTGGGGCATGCCCCGCAAAGGGCCCTGTTCAGGGCTGGTAAGGTAAAAGAGCTTGTAACTTTTTTAATTTAGAATAGGGTAGGGAATTTTTTATTTTGGGGGGCTTTGTTATTTTATTAGGGGGCTTAGAGTAGGTGTAATTAGTTTAAAATTGTTGTAATATTTTTCTTATGTTTGTAAATATTTTTTTATTTTCTGTAACTTAGTTCTTTTTTATTTTTTGTACTTTAGCTAGTTTATTTAATTGTATTTATTTGTAGGAATTGTGTTTAATTAATTTATTGATAGTGTAGTGTTAGGTTAATTGTAGGTAATTGTAGGTAGTTTATTTAATTATTTTATTGATAGGGTAGTGTTAGGTTTAATTATAACTTAGGTTAGGATTTATTTTAAAGGTAATTTTGTTATTATTTTAACTAGGTAACTATTAAATAGTTCTTAACTATTTAATAGCTATTGTACATGGTTAAAATAAATACAAAGTTGCCTGTAAAATAAATATTAATCCTAAAATAGCTATAATATAATTATAATTTATATTGTAGCTATATTAGGATTTATTTTACAGGTAAGTATTTAGCTTTAAATAGGAATAAGTTATTTAATAAGAGTTAATTTATTTCGTTAGATAAATATTATATTTAACTTAGGGGGGTGTTAGTGTTAGGGTTAGACTTAGCTTTAGGGGTTAATCCATTTATTAGAATAGCGGTGAGCTCCGATCGGAAGATTAGGGGTTAATAATTGAAGTTAGGTGTCGGCGATGTTAGGGAGGGCAGATTAGGGGTTAATACTATTTATGATAGGGTTAGTGAGGCGGATTAGGGGTTAATAACTTTAATATAGTAGCGCTCAGGTCCGCTCGGCAGATTAGGGGTTAATAAGTGTAGGCAGGTGTCGGCGACGTTGTGGGGGGCAGGTTAGGGGTTAATAAATATAATATAGGGGTCGGCGGTGTTAGGGGTAGCAGATTAGGGGTACATAGGGATAATGTAAGTAGCGGCGGTTTACGGAGCGGCAGATTAGGGGTTAATAAGTGTAGGCAGGTGGAGGCGACGTTGTGGGGAGCAGATTAGGGGTTAATAAATATAATATAGGGGTCGGCGGTGTTAGGGGCAGCAGATTAGGGGTACATAGGGATAACGTAGGTGGCGGCGGTTTACGGAGCGGCAGATTAGGGGTTTAAAAAAATATGCAGGGGTCAGCGATAGCGGGGGCGGCAGATTAGGGGTTAATAAGTGTAAGGCTAGGGGTGTTTAGACTCGGGGTACATGTTAGAGTGTTAGGTGCAGACGTAGGAAGTGTTTCCCCATAGCAAACAATGGGGCTGCGTTAGGAGCTGAACGCTGCTTTTTTGCAGGTGTTAGGTTTTTTTTCAGCTCAAACAGCCCCATTGTTTCTATCATAGAGATAGAGCATGTGATTTTAAAAATCTTGGCAATGTACTTTTATTATCAAGTTTGCTTTGTTCTCTTGATATCCTTTGTTGAAGAGTAAAGTTAGGAAGGCTGATAGAAGCTCAGGAGCATGCATGTGTCTCAAGCACTCTATGACAGCAGTATGTGCAACTATGTATAACATTACTATAAATAATGTTGCTAACACTGCTGACAGATGGCTAGAGACGCTCTCAACTCACCTAGGATTACTCTTTAACAAAGGGCACCAAGGGAACAAAGAAAAATTGATAACAGAAGTAAATTGGAAATGTGTTTAAAATTCCATGCTCTATCCAATCCATTTAAGTTTAATTTTACTGTCCCTTTAAAGAGACAAGGGCCTATCTATCAAGCTTCGAATGGAGCTTGATGCCCCGTGTTTCTGGCGAGCCTGCAGGCTCGCCAGAAACAGCAGTTATGAAGCAGCGGTCACAAAGACTGCTGCTCCATAACCCTGTCCGCCTGCTCTGAGCAAGCGGACAGACATCGCCGGAATTCAACCCGATCGAGTACGATCGGGTTGATTGACACCCCCCTGCTGGCGGCCCATTGGCCGCGAGTCTGCAGGGGGCGGCGTTGCACCAGCAGCTCTTGTGAGCTGCTGGTGCAATGCTGAATATGGAGAGCGTATTGCTCTCCGTATTCAGCGAGGTCTGACGGACCTGATCCGCACTGTCGGATCAGGTCCGCCAGACTTTGTTAAATAGAGGCCACAGTCTATTTTTTAAAAAGATATATAATCCCTTTATTTACCATTCCCCAGTTTTGCATAACCAACACTGCAGGGTCGGCTCCAAGGGGGGGCATTGGGGGGCAATGCCCACCCAAATGGAATGCTGTGCCCCCTCAGAATATATTGATATGATCATACGTTTTAAAAATAATAAATAACATAATGAATTGTTATGTAATGCTGCATGCTGGGGGCGGAGTTAGCTGCTGAACTGTGAGGTCGCATCATCTGCAAGGAGCTCCGTGTCTTAACCTCTTATTTGGAATTGGAAGTTAATTAGAGACTTTTTGGACTTGTGTTTAACCTATTAATTTTACCTAACTATCGTGAGATACTCATTTTCTTAAACAATAGAACATTATAAGAATATGATTGTATCATATAGATATAAGTCTATAAATGGCTACCAGCTTCTATAGACGCCTCAAAAGTGCAGGTTCACAGTACCTAGGTTGTATTAAGTAGCCTGATATCCGTTAGTTATTGCGAAACAGGTATAGCTAGACCTAATCTACAAAATGACCAGTACCTGAAAACCTAGTATCCTTACTGCTATTGCAAACAAAGGGGTTAATTGCATCGGGGGGTTTGGGGTGCATGGCTGTTTAGGGGACATGATTGAGATTTGAGAATGAGTTTAAGGGTTTTGGATCATGGTGATTAAGGGGTGAATTGTTTTTAAGGAGCTATTGCACTGGGGGTCTCAAGTGTAATGGCTCTGTTTTAGTGCACTGCATAGGATTTAGACTTCATTCTTTTACCTAGTGATTTAGCACATATTCTCCAAATGTTAATAGTAGGGGATAAGCCACTTTCCTGCAAAATATGTAGGTCTGCTCTTATTTTGACTTTCATACATCCTTTGTAAATGCGTGCCCCCTCGTGAAAAAAAAATGCCCCCCCCCCCCCATTTCATTTGTTCTGGAGCCGACCCTGCAACACTGTTATATTAATACACTTTTTACCTCTTTGAATTACCTTGTATCTAAGCCTTTGCAGACTGCCCCCTTGTCTCAGTGATATTTACAGACTTGCATTTTAGCCAATTAGTACTCTCTCATGAATAACTCCACGGGAGTGAGTACAGTGTTATCTATATGACTGTCTTGCTGTGAAGAGCTATAAAAATGTACTGAGATAAGAGGCTGTATTGGCCTAGAGACAGGCAGAATTTTAGAGTTTTAAAGGTTATAAAGTATGTTAATATAACAATATTGGTTGTGCAAAGCTGGCGAATGGGTAGTAAATACATTATCTATCTTTTTAAAAATTAAAAGATTTAGAGTACACTGTCCCTTTAAATGTAGCGATATGGGACGATAGGCTGAATCAGGAGATTAGCTCTAGATAATTTTTTACTCTGTAATGAGTCAATAGAAAGACATCCATTGATTTCTCATATTTGCACTAGAAAAAGAAGTGCTAGGAACGATTGTATCAAGGGACAGCTTGGAATATAGTCTCATTTAAAGGACTATTAAATACAGTAAAATGGCATAATCAACAAAAGCATAATACAAAATAAAACAACACAAAACCCTTGGCATGAATTTCAAGTAAGTAGGAGATTTTTTTCTAACATATTTCGAAGTTAGTTATATTTTCCTTCCTCCTGCCTCATGTGACAGTCATCAGCCAATCACAAAATGCAGTCCTGACCCACAGTAACATATTAGGAATCTCAAAGCACCAATATGGCAATCAAGATAAAATCCTATAATCTAGTGGAAAATTATTATTTAAAGTTAAGATAATTCATGATTTGTAGATCCTCCATGACAATGTGCAAGCTCCACCAGCTGTTTTGTAAGTGTATTTGCTTAAATGACCACTCAATGCAGTAGAATTGTATAATTAACAAGTTCATAATAAAAAGACAATGATTTAACACTATGGGGCAGATTTAACAAGGGCCAAATGGCCCTTGTTCCCGCGCAAGCCTTTTGGCTCGCCAAAAAAACAGTAGTTATGAAGCAGCAGTTTAATGACCGCTGCTCCATAACTTGCACACTGCTGATTGACCCCCCATGCTAGCTGATTGACACCCGCTGCTAGCGGCCGATTGGCCTGCGAATCTGCAGGGGGCGGCATTGCACAAGCAGTTCTGGTGAACTGCATGTGCAATGATAAATTGAGCGATGTCTGACGGACATGATACGCTACAGCGTATCATGTCGGACAGACATTGGTAAATCTACCGTGATCTTGGTGAATAAAAAACAAAAAACAGATAACAAATAAGGAAAACAAGAAAAAAAAATCATTAAAGGGACATGAAACCCAATTTTTTTTAATTTCATGATTTAGAAAGCACATGCAATTTTAAACAACTTTCTAATTTACGTCTATTATCTAATTTGCTTCATTCTCTTGATATCCGTTGTTGAAAAGCATATCTAGATAGGCTCAGTAGCTGCTGATTGGTGGATGCACATAGATGTCTCATGTGATTGGCTCACCCATGTGCATTGCTATTTCTTCAACAAAGGATATCTAAAGAATTAAGCAAATTAGATAATAGAAGTCAATTGGAATGTTGTTTAAAATTAAATTCTCTACCTGAATCGTGAAAGAAAAATGTTGGGTTTAGTGTCCCTTTAACTAGTAATCTTTCATTTTATATTGACCAATTTTTGCAAACATATGTGTTAGAAAACATAGAAAGGAAAGATTACCAGTGATGTATCTTTTTTGTATACCATTATTGACAAACAACTAGGTATAGCATCTATAAGAAATATTTTTTTTAAAAGATGACAATTTCTATCCAATTGGACTTCATTCTTGAAGGGATCAAATTGATTCTTGAAACAAACTATTTTTGGTTTGATGGTAAGTTCTACAAACTGGAGGTACAGTGATGGGCACCAGATTTGCCCCCAGCTATGCCAACTTATATATGGCTAACTGGGAGGAGAAATATGTGTATGGCTCAGCTTGGGAGCAATATCTGGTGTCCTATCATCACTATATAGAAGACCTGTTTATGGTCTGGTTGGGTAACGAATCCCAATTGTTGGAATTTGTGAATAAACCAAAAAATAATTAATTTAATGTAAATTTGTGCTGGAATTATAGTCAATTTAAAAAAGAATTTTTGAACTTATAAATCTATATTAAAAATAATACTTTGAAAAGTAAAAAATTTTTTTTTTTTAAATCGTTGTGAACAACTATATCGATATACAAAGTTGTCACCAAAAATGTTGGCTTAAGAACATACCTAGGGGACAATTTCTTTGTATCAGAAAAAATTGTAAGGATATTAATATATATATATATATATATATATATATATATATATATATATATATATATATATATATATAAAACAAACACAAATTCTTAAAAAGCGTTTTCAGGAAAAAAATTATGCAGAACAGGAAAAAGATGCAGCAATAAAACAAATATCCAATTTAGAAAGAAAAGAATTGCTTATTTATAATAATAAAATAAGAAATATTCATGACAATAATAAGATGCAAAACAGTATAATATTTCAACATAGCACCCAAAGCTCAGAACTAAGAGATATAGTCAATAAACATTGGGATATTCTCACACCGGAATTATAGGAGACAATCCCAAAATTATTTTCAAAAAAGTACCCAACCTTAAAAATCAACTGTCTGTCTAATAATATAATAAAAAACCCAGACACAGGTAATAATTGGCTTCTACCTACTGAGATAGGTTTTAGGCGCTGTCAATATTGCAACGCTTGTAAACAAATGAAAAAATCAGATAAGATTGACGAAAACATTCTACTCAAAACATGGCAAAAAAATATATATAATATAAATCAATTCATTACTTGTAATAGTAAAAATGTGGTGTATTTATTACGCTGCTCATGCAACCTTATTTACATAGGGCGCATTTCTAGACTTCTCAAAACCAGACTAAATGAGCACATATATAATATAGAGAAAGTTTTCCCCAAGCATTCAGTTTCTGCACATTTTGATAAAAAAAACATAGAAATATTAAAGATTTGGAATTTATGGGTACCCGGAAAGTTGATAGGCCGATTGGAGATGAAATGGATTTATACCATGAATTTTCTAATCCCAAACAGCCTTAATAAAGATTTTGAAATTCATAATTTCTTATAGGAGACTTATGTGTAAATTGTATCAAATTTTCTGACAACCAGGTGGCTATTAAACAAATACTAAGCATAAAATGTTTCCGTGTTGATAATATAAAATGTAACTTTTTTCCATACGGTGAATAATGCATTTTACTCATCATTGTTTATATAGCTTATAATCACATATATACAATGTGTATTGAGTTTATTATTTACATGTTCATTCTGAAATTTATAACTTACATGTTCATTCTGAAATTCAAGTCTAAAGTCCTTAATTTGTATATACAGTAGATATTTTCAATGTGTATAGGAAAATACTGTTTCCAACAACAAATATGATGGATTGCCATAAAAAGATTTTCTCGGTCACGTGACTATTACCATACAAGACTCCTTGAGACATGCACAATTTATTGCTTGACAAAGCTGACAGTGAACAGTGAAACGTACGCAGGGGCAAAACTACAGGGGGTGCAGAGGTCTTAGGTGCGACTGGGCCCATGAGGGTGGGGGCCCAGCTTAAAAAAATAAAAATAATAAAAAAAAAAATTATAATTTTTTTTTTTTTTAATAAAAAACGTTAACCTACCACTGCCTGCACTGATATCATGTAAGTGTGACATGACTACAGGGGTTAGTGTTTCTGTTTTACCCATTGGTGTTTATGTGTGTGTGTGTATGTATGTGACTGTGTGTGTATTTATGCATGTATGTGTGTTTGTGTATGTTTGTGGAACCAGCAAATTAGAGACTTTGTTACTACAGCATAGGGGGGGGACAGGGGGTAAACAGTGTCACTATACAGTACCACTATATACAGTATGGGGGGGTGCACCATGTCACTGACTACTGTGGTCACTTTATAAAGTACTGGGCGGGTAGGGTCAGGCCAGCCATCTCACCGGCAGATTACAGACTGTGTCACTAACTTGCTATATACAGTACTGGGGGGTTAAATAGTGTCACTATATATATATACAGTAATAGGGGGTCAGACCATCTCACAGACTGTGGGCACAGGGTACCTCCTTTTGCAGACATTTAATCTGATTCACATTTTTTTCTGTGTTAAATGTAAAAAAATATATATTAAATTCACCTTTTTATGGAGGGGGGAGGGGTGGTGGGGGGGGCCTTCTTAGATTCTTGAACCTGGGCCCTGTGGTTTCTAGTTACGCCTCTGAACGTACGTCAGAACTTCTTCTACAAACATCCACGTCATCTATTGCCAGTTTCTCACAGGAGGTGGAGTTTTGCCCTGCTGGTCTGAGACTCAGATGTGTGGAGTAGTGTTCTAACTATTCCCTATCCAGATCCATCCAGCTTTGTGGCTTACTCTACACCGTTTATTTGAACTGCCTCATATTAGACTCCATATATGAGATATATACGCTGTGCATTTGACGGTTTTATATCTTTTTAATATTTTAATAAATTGTATACTTCCAAGCTATTTCGTGGATAACTGTTTACCCGCCAGTATAAAAGAGGGTGTTGCCCATGAAATAGAGCTGATGTTAGCTCTATTAAACCACATATTACAACATTGTATTTACAATATTACACTATGTTATATCCTTCTTCTATTTGAGGGACATCTGGAAATATCACTCTATATTATCACAGCTAGAGTGGATGAAAAATACAGTGGACTTCCACTTAAAGGCACAGTCTTGAATTTTTTAAGATTGAATATATCCTTTTTGTTTTTTACTTGTTTTCCTTATTGGTAATTTGTTTTTTTGTTTTTTTCCACCAAGATCACAATTGTCACTTATTATTTTTGCATTGTGATTTATTGTATATTTATTTTACATTGGTAAATCTACTCCCAACTCTGAATTTCAAATAAGTAGTAGATTTTTTTCTGACAAACGTACTTTGTCTCCCCTTTTCCAACCCCCTGTATCATGTGACAGACATCAGCCAATCACAGACTAGTATACCCTGTGAGCTTGTGCACATGCTCAATAGGATTTTGTTCCCTGTGTGCATATAAAGTGTGCATATAAAAAGACTGTGCAAAATTTGATAATGGAAGTAAATTGAAAAGTGTCTTAAAACTGCATTCTCTATCTGAATCATGAAGGTGTATTTTGACTTGAATGTCCCTTTAATATTCTGATAATGATAAGCTCTTAGATGTGATGGTGGTGACCAGTGAAAAATTAGTTTTGAGGATGAGGTCACATGACATGAAAAGAGTTTTGAAGAGAAAACAAAAATTGAATTGAACAGATGTATAAATAAGTGCATTACCTTGTAGAGCCAAAAGATCAAGAATTCACCTCTTATGTTTGATCGGTGCTCAGCTTATGCCAAGACAACCCACATCTAGCCCACACGCCTCACCTTTGGCCCCAGGAACTGAGAAATAACTAGATCAGGAACAACAGTGAGAGTGCACAGCCTTGGAAGATAACAACTCCATAATAATATATGGAAACAGAGGGGTATTGGAACTCAGCTATATTACACTAGGAAACTGACTTTTAATGGGTTTGCATAAAAATATAAAAATATTGCACCAGATGAGTTCCAACAAATTAGTTTGCAAAAATGAAAGGACCACTAAATACAATATAATTGCATAATTAAGAAGTGCATAACATAAAGACAATATAATAACACATGGGGGCCAAATTATCAAGCTCTAAAGACCGCAGGGGGCTGCATTGCACAAGCAATTCACAAGAACTGCTTGTGCAATGAAAAATGCCAACAGCGTTTGCTGTCGGCATTTATGGATGTGCGTACACTACATCGTATCATGTCCGCTCGCACTTTCATAAATCGGCCCCATACTCTGAATTTCAAATAAGCAGTAGATTATTTTTTTCTGACAAACATATCTTTTCCCCATTTGCTGGCCCCTGTATCATGTGACAGCCATCAGCCAATCACAGACTAGTATACGTATACCCTATGAACTTCTGCACATGCTCAGTAGGAGCTAGTGCCTCAAAACGTGTGTGTATAAAAAGAATGTACAACATTTGATAATAGAAGTAAATTGGAAAGTCTCTTAAAACTGCATGATCAATCTGAATCATAAAAGTGTAATTTTCACTTTAGTGTCCCTTTAATTATTATGCCTCAGATTCTCAAGGATGGACTTCACAATATTTATCTAATACAGTGGGTCCCATATTATTTGGACATAAAAGCCCAACATTTTCTACCATGTTTCAGATAGAGCGCGTAGGTTTAAACAACTTACAATTTACTTTGGTTATTACATTTGGTTTGTTCCTTTGGTATCCTTTGTTTAGGAGTAAACATAGGTAGGATCAGAAGTAGAAATGCACTATTGGGAGCTAGGTGGTGATTGGTTGCTTCACATATATGCCTCTTGTGATTGGGTTACCTGATGTGTACAGTTAATTGCCAGCAGTGCATTGCAGCTCCTGAGCCTACCTGGATTTACTCTTCAACAAATAATATAAAGACAGCAATGCAAATTTAATTCTAAATTTGAAAGTTGTTTAAAATTAAATGATGTATCTAAATCATGAAAATTGAATTTTGACATTATTGTTCATTTAAAGGAATATGAAACAGTATGTGTCGTAATAAAAAGAAAAATTCTACAAAGTTGTTTATACTTATTAGAAATCATTGCACTGTGTATTATTCATCATTTTTAAAGTATTTACCTTTTATTTATTTTTTAACTTAATTTGTGCAGTCTCCATTACTTCCTGTCACAGCCCTACAAGTGGGCTAGGGGTTTCTGCAGGAAGGCATGTCTAGCTTGACGTCATAAAACTTCTAGAGTAACATGAGCTGGTTTACTATTACCTGAATACTAGATAAATAGGGAGTCAGGTTTGCCTATGCTCAGAAGAGGCAGCATGCAACATGTTAGTTCTCTTATCTCCCGGAGTGCAGTGGCTACACTGAGAATTTCTAAATGCTCATTTTGCAACAACTAAGTTGTTTGCTGTTTGTTATGTTTTCACAATCTGTTTCTTTTTATGTTATGTTGATTTAACATATTTGTTTTTACTAAATTATCACTGTTTAATATCTCTATAAATAGCAATGGTATGTTTTCACAATGTCCATTATTGAAAACAAATTATGAACATTATCGCTAGACATGTGCGATTCGTTTCGGATCGATTCAGAAATTCGGAAAATTCGGAAAATACGGAGATTCGGATCGATTCGAATTTCCGAATTAAAATACTGCTGAATCTACCAAATAAATCCGAATCGAATCGAATACATCCGAATCGATTCGAATACATCCGAATCGATTCGGATGTATTCGGTAGATTTGGATGGCCGTGTATTACACTAGTATTGTACAGTATATTAGGTTTTATCACTCTGCTTTTTTCCGAATCCGAAAGAATCCGAATGAATCCGAAACAAATTCATTCAAATTTTTCCGAATTTGAATAGATCCGAACCGAAATTCGAATCGATCCGAATCGATCCGAACTGAAACAAATTTTTCGAAGCTGCACAAGTCTAATTATCGTCACATTACAATATTTCCTAAGACAATGGTTAGCTTATTTTAAATATGTTAACCCCATACAGATATATAAAATGTTTGACAACTTACATATGCTAATTAAAAAAAACTTTTTTAAAGCTAGTCTCAAATCCTTTATTTCCTTCCTTCTTTAAAGGGACATTGTATACTAGATTTTTCTTTGCATAAATGTTTAGTAGATGATCCATTTATATAGCTCATCTGGGGGTGTTTTTGTAAAAAATGTATAGTTTTGCTTATTTTTAAATAACATTGTGCTGATTTTCAGACTCCTAACCAAGCCCCAAAGTTTTAGATGTATACTGATGTCTACAGATTTCTGCTTGCTCCTTTTTTTTTTATAATGGGTCTTTTCATATGAAGGAAGGGGGGAGTGTCTGCTTTTCCTGCTTTCTCAGCCACTTTCAGTGGGTGTCCCAGCCTAAACTCATCAACTGTGCTAAATTTGGTGCTTCTAAGTAGGTAATAGTGGATTTTTATATCAGTATATGTGCATATTCTTCTTTATAGTAGTGTCTGTTACATGCAGTTATATGCAAATTGTTGTGTCCCTTTAACCTGTTTTTTTTTTAATTTTAACCATTTCCAATAGTATACTTAGACACCCCTGGAAAAGCCTCTTGTCCCATTGTCCACAAGCTGCAAATCACAGTTCAAAGGCTTGTGTTGCTAAAGCCTTGATGGGGGGGGGGGGTACTCGTCTTCAAATTTACTCACACAAACGTTCCAATGAACGTAAAATTAATTATTTCAAGGGTTTAACCAACAGGAGGCAAGGCAATCGCTAAAGGCATGAGAGGCATGTTAACCTTCAAGCATGTTCACTGTGGGATTTCACTAGGTAAAAGAGATTTTGTACAGCTCCACTACTAAATCTAAGGTCACTATGGAAACTCTGTATAATTTGTTTTTTTTTTTTAACAGTATTACTATTATTTCATTTGCCTAGATTTTTGGTATGCAGATAACTATATACAGTATGCATATCATGCACTATATTATCTTCATATATTTATATATATATATATATATATATATATATATATATATATATATATATATATATATATAGAAAACACAGAGAAAAACATCAAGGCTGAATTGTGGTTTCCTGCCGTGACAAACAGTCACTCTGAAGACCTCAATGAAGTATGCCTGAGCTCGGTGGGGAAATGGAAAGACATCGTGGATCAACAGGGGTAAGGATTCACAGGATTCTTTACAGCAGATAAATGAATGGAGGGTTTAACTTATGATTCTCCGGTAACTTTACCATACGGCACGGCCACCGCTGCACCTCTGGAAGACCGGTGAATTCTTGCAATATCCACTCCTTGCGTCCGCTCTCTGGCGTGGCTGCACTTCCTGTCACGCCCCTTAGTCGATACCAGCCAATCCGTGCTCGTCTGTGACGTAGCTCCACCGCTCGGCCAATCCTTCTAGGGCAACTTCGAAAATCCCAGTCCGGGGAACAAATGGAAATATCCCTGATATTTACCAGGAATCAGAAAGTTCGCTACAAGACCTGGCTTTTGCAAGGGTTAACGAAACAGATACAAAAAGAGAAAAAAAGCCGGATACGGTCTTGAGTTAAATTAAAACGTCCAATTTATTGGTCAATGTTAAAAATTGACAGTACTCAAACGAAAAAAGTCTAACATGTTTCGGCACACGGCCTTACTCATAGACATAATTTTCTTAGTGAAAACCGCCAGTATTTAAAAGCAGTAGTGAGTAACTATTGGTTGTCATTAATTGCTAACAGGTAACAAGTGATAATATACTTAAACAATAAGAGAACCCAACTAACAATGCTGTTGGATAAAAACATGATTGCTGCACAGATATATGGATTTAACATATATAGGTGGCATATAAATCCCAACAAAATTAATATTTAATGAAAATATACCATATATGTGGCAGCTAGTTTGCATTCAATTGAATCAACAAGTATATATATATAAGTGAATAAATCTATACAGACAGATTACAATATACAAAAATAAACCATGTAAAGACTATATTGGTTCGCTGAAGCAATTTGGAAAATCACATACTTGTGATCATGCATACAATATTAATACATAAGCCTAAAACAATTTTAAATGGCTACTGTATATATGGGTTTTTGGAAAAACACCTCTGTTTCATACAATTTTTGTATATATTAATGATAGTCTCAAATATATTTAAATCTGTTGTTAATAACAATGTTAATAATAATTGAGCACAAAAAGGCAAATGAATTTAAGAAGATTGTGTTATAGAAGTACAAATACTCCTATTGGTGATGTGAACACATACAGGAGAAATAATAATTTGGTGCTTGGTGAATATCATTGATTCAAAACGATTAATTACAAGGTGAACCTTGTGTTCTTAGAAAATATGTTTTAACAGCACCAATTCTCCTGTTAATGTAAACACCAACAGACACTAATTGCTTATTAAAGAAATTATTCAAATTTGGATATGAGTTACTCAAAAGTGTGCTCAGGGGAAAACTTTGTAATTGGTTTAATATAAATGGAATAGTGGGGTGGGGGTTTAGTACATTATGTTATGGGCATATATAAACCCCTCACAAAATGAATACTATTTGTGGTTGTCCTAAACAAATTATCAGATTGATACATGATCATATAATGTCTGGTGAATTATTCCCAAAAATTTATAATGTCATTGATGGAATTATATCCATCAGGGATACGCGATTTTAAAGTGAAGATCCAAAAAGCTTCTTTTTTCAAGAGAGCCTTGTTTCGATCGCCACCTCTATTTTGTGCCTGTATGTGGTCAATGACCATCCATCTAAAGGTTGTGTTACTGCTAGCATGTATCTGAATGAAATGCTTAGCCATATCAGATACAGGATCTGATCGTTTAATATCCGATAGATGTTGACGGATGCGTTCTCTAACCTCCCTTGAAGTGCATCCCACATATTGTTTTGGGGTGCATGTGCACCAAATCACATATACTGCAAATTTTGTGCGACAATTCACGCAACCTTTTACTGCATATGTCTTATTTGTGGTGGCGGAGGAAAAGACATTGCCTCTTTGAATAAAGCTGCAAGGGATGCATGCATTGTAACCACACTTGTACATGCCCCTAGTTTGCAGCCACGAGCTTGTTGTGGTTTTATCCTTAGGTAAAGCACTGGGGGAAATAATATTTCCTATAGTGCAACCTTTCCTGTAGGAAAACCTACATCCTTTGTCGATGAAAGGAACCAATCCCTCATCTGCCTTAAGCATAGGTAAATGTTTACGAATGATCTTACAGATGTTATCATAGTCAGATGAATATTGAGTAACAAAGGTAACCCGATCACTAGTGGGATTGGTCCTTTTGGGTTTATTTGTCAACAAAGTTTTCCTGTCCAAACTATCCACTTCATTTTTTGCCTTTTGAATGGCTGTGTTTTGGTAACCTCTACTCCTGAGTCTGTGAGTAAGGTCTTCACTTTGTATAGCACAATCTTGTTTGTCAGAACAATTCCTTTTTATTCTAATATACTGTCCCTTTGCTATGGCATAGGGAACATTTAGTGGGTGGTTGCTTCTACCATGTAGGAGTGTATTGCCTGATATAGGCTTTCTAAAAATTTGTGTTTTTACATTGTTAGTACCGACCGGATTGCTTAGCTGAACATCTAGAAAATTTATAGATGTTTTGTTTGTTTCAAAAGTGAATTTGAGACCCCATTCATTTTCATTTAGATATCCAATGAACTCTTCAATGAGTGTGGGCTGACCAATCCAGATCAACAGTAGATCGTCTATAAAGCGATTGTAGCTTTTGATATACCGAAGGAAAGGATTCTGTTCCCCATATATCATGCTAAGTTCGAACCAACCCATTACTAAATTTGCATATGAGGGCGCAAATTTCGCCCCCATTGCTGTTCCTTGCAACTGGAGATAAAAGGAATCATCAAATTTAAAATAATTATGTGTTAATAAAAATTGCAACACATCCAAGATAAATTGAATAAATTCTTTAGTATAATTTGTTTTATTTTCCAAATAGAATTTAACAGCAAGGATCCCCATAGTATGGGGGATAGATGAGTATAAAGCTACAACGTCTACTGTTAGCCAAGAAAATTCTTCTTGCCATATAAAGCCATCAAAAATTTGAAGCACATGTTTGGTATCTTTCAAAAAGCTTGGTAAGGAAACAACAAGTGGCTGCAATATGCTGTCCAGCCATTCCGATAGTGGTTCGCAAAGCGAACCAATACCAGACACAATCGGTCTACCTTTTACATTCACAGTGCTTTTGTGCACCTTGGGCAAAACATGTATAATAGGGGTAATGGGATTGTCAACGGACAAAAAATCAAAAGTTTTGTCGTCAATGTGGCCAAACATGAGGCCATCATCCAAAAGGGAGATGAGGTCCTTTTTAAATTTGTGTACAGGATCACAAGGTAAAACCTTGTAATCAGTAGGATTATTAAGCTGCCTCATAATCTCCCCTTTATATGATTTTAAGTCCCAGATGACAACACTTCCACCTTTATCGGCGTTCTTGATCACCAAATCTGAGTTTGACTTTAATGAAGTCAAAGCAGTTCTCTCTTGTTTGGTGAGATTGGGTTTACTTTTTAAGGGTTTTTTGGCAAGATCAATCAGGTCTTTCTCAATTCTTTTTTGGAAAGCAACCAATGTGTCCCCCCTTGTTTGTAAAGGATAAAACGTAGATTTTGGTTTAAACCCAATATGGGCATTGCATGTGCCCAAATTTAGTTCAGCATTCTCTTCATTCAATGACATAAGAGCCTGGATATCCCTGACTTCAGAAAAATCAAAACTCAGAGTATTTGGAATATTCTCAGATGAACTACCATAATGGTCAGTTCTGTTGTCAATCTGTTCACCAATCTCTTGTGAGAAATAAAAATGTTTTTTCAATGTAAGTGCTCGAATGAATTTATTTATATCTACCAAGGTTTGGAACAAATTAAACCTAGTGGTAGGGACATAACCTAGTCCATAACCGAGTACTTTGATCTCATCCTTATTCAATTTGTAATTGGTGAGATTGATGACATCATAAGTGGAGTCAATAGACTCATCCATTAGATTCAAAACATTTCCATTTGAAATACATGTATCACCCATCAAATCTGATATTTGTTTTGACCCCTCACTCTCCTTGTTGTATACCTGGGTTGTTGTCTTAAATTTGGATTTCCCCTTGTATTTGCCCCTCGCCCTCGATTTACATGGTTCATTGGGGTAATCTGAAAAACCTGATCCAGTATATTACTGTCGGTTTGTTCTTTCTGTGAACCTGTCTGTTCTAATGCAGTTTGATATTTATTTGACGTTGTGGGATGCTCAACTTCCTTTGAAGTAAAGGATACAGTTTTTAATATCTGATCCTTGGAGTTTTTTAGTATAGATTTAGGTTGTGCCCCCTGAGCCTGATAGGCTTCATTGTCAGGATTACTATGATCTGAGTTGCTGGCATCACCTGAATCTGAACCACTCCAAGTGTCTTTTTTATTTTGATTTACTCTGTTGGACCTCCATCTACGTTTGCGTTCCCTAGAGCGATTTCTATTTTGTCTTTGCCAAATATAAACCTTATTTTGACTATAATCCATTTGATCTCTCATGTATTTTTCGTGTTTTGATTGCACTAACTCCTTTTTTAGTTGCGCTATACTGTCATTTAAAATATTGTCCAGTTCTTTATAGTTTTTTTCTAACGTGTTTAAATCCAATTCTTGTTGTAAGAGAATGATTTGATCTCTGACCGCTCGAAGTTGGGCATCTTTGTATTCAATGATAAGTCCCATCAATTTGAAAGAGCAGTCAGAGAGAGAATCATTCCATTTTTTAATGAAAGCCTGATCATCTACAGAGAAAGTGGGAAATTTCTTAATTCTAAGGCCCCTGGGAACCATTTGTAACCTTATATAGCGATCCAGGGTCCATTTGTCCCATTTTAACCTCAATTCCCTTTTCATTAAATTTTCCATAGATTGGAATTTGTCACTTAAAGGGTTCACACTGTAATTTTCACAAAAAATATTTTCGAAATCTTTTTCTAATTGATCTAAATTGTCAATAGTGGTGAGTGAGTAGAATTGTTGGTCCATGTCAAAGCCTGATGCTGCTTCCATATTTGAAAGCTGAGGATGGAGCTTCACTCGGAAGTGGCTGTATATATCAAGAAATGGTGTCAACAATTGAACTCATTCAGATGGAGATTAATATGCAAATAACAAACAACAAGTGTATATATGTGCTGCTATATTATAAATTTTAAAGTACTAAAGTATCCTATTGCAAATTAGAAAATGTTCACATTAATGTTTATAGTGGAGAATTAAAGAGCAAAAAATACTTGTTTTCTTTCTAAAAGCTGGGAACAGTTTTCGTTTGAGTACTGTCAATTTTTAACATTGACCAATAAATTGGACGTTTTAATTTAACTCAAGACCGTATCCGGCTTTTTTTCTCTTTTTGTATCTATATATATATATATATATATTAAATCAAAAGAATATAAAAATATAAAAAGCGCTGGGTGGTCTATTTTCCAGTTGTATCGAATTAGATCAGAGGACACACTGTATTTCTAACAGCAGCTACTACCTAAAAAGCATGTTGTGTACAAGCCCTCTGTAATACACTCTATACTGGAAAAGAAAAACGTGTTGCAAGTGTATGGAGAGCGCTTTGTTAGAAAATACCCTGGTTCTCTATGATGTGAATTTAGCACAAAAAGATATTTAACACAAAGAGGTCATCCAAATATCACATAAATATGTACAAAAATGTGCAAAATCCTTTTAAGATATGCTTATTCTTTTTCTAAGTCCCACAGCAATCCAATATTTTGAAAAGAAGGGGAATATCTTATTGATCCATAGAGTAATGATAACTACAAAATTATTCAGTGATATCCGAAGCCAATATGAGGGGTAATAATAACAACAGACCCCGTCAGGGTTCCTACTTACTTTCCTTACCCCCAAACTTATGAGGTAAGTGCTGCACAGTGAGGAGGATAACCCACGGCGATCTCCAGATTTCCCTCTTCTCTGCTTCTTGAAGATGGTAGAGTGGTCTTTGGATCACATATTACGTGTCACATGTAATGGAAATAAAAAGAGAACAAAATAGTGCAACACCGTAATTTTATTTCTACTTCTATACAGACAGACACTCTAAAAATAAGCTGCTTACAAGATTTGACCTCAATCTGATATGAGGTAATGTGAAAGCTCTAGTAAAACCCAGATATCGATTGTCTGGTAATTCCTTAAATAATTAAAAACTTCAAAAGTGTTCCAAAACAGTTCTTGCAAATAAGAAAAACGTTCTGCTATCAGTCCTTATGCGTTTCGAAAGGTAATGACCGATAGGTCCCTTCTTCATCAGAGGAGTGGATAGTAGAATGCCAAAGTTAACGGCTTTTAAAACGAGGCGGCACGCCCCCCTAAATTTGAGTCACTTAGTGGCTCGTATTTCCATCACGTGATTTAGTGACGTTAATACCAGAAGAAACACATGGTTTTGACTGATAAAGAAAAGAGGTGTATATCGATCCAGTACAATTCCGTTATGTCAAGGAAACATATAGTTAAGATCGGCTACATAGTATATTGTTATTTCAATTACACTAACATTCAAAATATTTAATATATATTCAGTAAAATTGTATGGCTTATACTTGTTAGATTAACACATCTGATAGGTTACGTGTCATTCTAAATATACGTTTTTATTTAACATTTCAGATGCAACATAACTTTGATGGTTACCTAATGTATAATCCCTTTAAATGAGTTTCCATTTATATATTTATTGAAGCAGGATCCTACAGACCTAATTTCATTTTAGAAAAGTGAATTTCTTGTAGATTCCGAAAAGTACTCTTTGGAAGTTATTCTAAAAGTATTTTGTAAAAAAACTTTTGCCTAGATTACAAGTTTTGCGTTAGAGGCTGTGTGGTGCTGAAAGTGCTTAACACTGTCGGGGGAGGTCCTATGTACTGACGTAGCACACTTGAGGATAGCGCACAAGGAAGCGGGGAGGAACAACACAGTGTCCGGGGCACCGGGAGTGAGGAGACTGGAACAGACGCCGGACTCCACAGCCGGCAGACGAGCAGTCCTTGCCCCCCGGCTCCCGCAAGCCACTCAGTACACTCACTAGGCGGGTGTTGTTTGGGTGAGGGGAAGCGGCCAGACGGTAAGCGAGAATTTTTCTATATACTCCCTAACGGGGCTCGTACATATCACACTAGGTGGCAGGATCTTAATGTAGGGGTTGTAGTAACCAGCCTCTTGTAGATAATATACCCTTAAGTTGGTTATAGAATACTGCCACACATATATTTCTCAGCCCCCCTGGCCGCTCCCCCCCCCCCGCCTGCAATATCCTAGGCCATGAGTTATAAGCACAGTTAGTGCATATAGAGGACCATAGGCTAGTATAGTCAGTACAGCCAATTACCCCCTGAGAAGGTGCTATGGAAAACAAGGGATACCCCCCACTGCCCAATCCCTGTTTGAAGGTGGTGTCCTGCCTTTGCTTCTTATTTTTTTTGCTTTTTATTTTTGATAAGAAAGGGGAAAGGAAAAGAAAAAAGAAAAGGACTATACATTTTAAACAGAGTAACACGTGAGGGAGACTGACGGACCTTTCGCAGAAATCAGCGTGCTGGACTGCTGTAAAAGGTCCAGCCTGCCCATAATGGCACACTGATGTGCCGTTTTTTGTGTGAGTATTATTCTGTAAATCACATGCAATGTTATATACTCCATCTTACAGTCTTACACACATGAGGTCTTGTATCCCTGTTCCCTTTTCTTTTGTGTATATGTGACGGAACCATCTGCACCGGTGGAAGAGAGGCAGAGAGGCAGCGTGCTAGGCTGCTGTAAAAGGCCTAGCCAGCATCATTTGGCACAATAGAGTGCCGCTGTTTTTGTGAGTACCCTGTATACGTAGAAATAAGTTTTGTACCTGTCTTATCGGATTTACACAGGGGTGGCCCTGTTTTTTTCTCTTTCTTTTTTGTTTTTTTGTATTCTGTATGTACAAACTGAGGAGCAACAACGTCCAGAGAGAGACAGCATGCTGGACTGCTGCTAAAGGCCCAGCTCGCAACTGCAGGCACACTTGAGTGCCGCTAAAATCTGTGAGTACCCTGTGCATCCCTTTCCCCTTTTCCACATCTGATGATATTGATACACACATGTGACGTCTTCTCTTGTTTATATCTACCTCCCCAGAGCTTCCTGAAATAAGAAGAAAAGAAATAATCTCTTTGAACATTTAAGGATGCATTTGCAAGAATATTGCTGCGCCCTTGCGGCTGGAAAATAGAGCTGAGTGAAGTTGGCACTGACACTGGACTTACCAAGTACTAATATGTTACATAATTAATGGAAGATCATTTTCTTTCTGTATTACTTGCAAGATAGTATGCAATTTGCTTTTGTTCTCTTGTTTTTTGTTTTGTTTTTTCTCTCTCCTCTTTGAGGGCAATTTCTGTTTTTCTTCTTTTTATTATTATTAAGATATGTCCACTAATGTTCACTATGGATACAAATTAATATTGGTGCACATTTTGTCTAAATCATTGTTTGTATATACTATTTAGGTCTGTTGTAGGGATTAGGGGGGTGTTGGGGATTGATGCTAAATTCAGGAGCTAGGGTCAGAATAAAGTTAAGTTGAGGTCAACTTATGGTCAAGGATTGGCAGAAAGCACTTATGGGAGACTGAATTATTACTTTTTTATATTCCTTATGGATAAATATATATCTTCAGTATCTAACACTTAAACAGCAGTCATGACAGGGAGAAGGCAACAGGAAAAAAAGCAGCCTAGGCGTAGTACAGAGCTAGCTATAGAAATCTCACAAGAGTCAGGGCCAGACTTAATAACAAAAACTGAACTGCTGAAACAAATCACTACCCTTTTTCTGCCTAAATTTGAGGCAATACAAAGCACTGTAGATGTAATCTCACAAGAAACAAAACAAATCTCTGCAAGGTTAGGTTTAGTTGAACAACGCATCTCAGACCTAGAGGATAGAGATATCGAGAAAGATAGAGAATTATCAGCTATACAGAAACAAGTTAAGTTTTTAAGTGACAAGGTTGAGGACCTTGAAAACAGGTCAAGGAGAAATAACTTGCGCATTATTGGAATATCTGAAAACCTGTTGGAAAAGGATCTCCTGCATTTTGCTGCAGTTCAGTTACCTACTCTATTACAAATCCCAGTAGATAAGCAGGCAATGATAGTGGAGCATGCTCATAGGATTGGGAGTCTCAGGACGCAGGAAGAGGGGAAATCTAGGCTGAGACTGATTATTTGAATTACCAGGATAAGATAAAGATTCTACAGGCATATAGACTCCAGAAGGAGGTCTTTTATCAAAGTAAGACATTTCTTATCTTTCAGGATTTCTCTTATGAAACCTCCAATAGGAGGAAACTTTGTGCACCATTATGCTCTAAACTAATAAAGGAAGGTAGAACAGTTAGATTATTATATCCAGCTAAAATAAGTATTAAAACCCCAGATGGGTTCAAGACCTTCGATAATCCTCAGGAAGCAGAAAAATTCCTACTGGAGGAAGTTAGGTGATAGTTTAGGAGCTACTGTGTTGTTGTCCTAATAGGATGGACCACAGTCTAGGAATTATCATGCTGTTGTTAGAAGAATTATATAGGGGTATCTCAGAATACAATGATAGGGGGTTGGATGGGGAGGGGGTGGGTTGCGGATGGATGAATGGATTTTTCTCTTTTTTTTTTCTTCTTTTTTTTTTCTCTTGCTCTCCCCCCCCCCTCTGCCCAGGCTGGGAGCTAGGGGGTGTAGTATGGGCTGAACGCTGAATGAGGTGCAGTATAAGATAGGATCCTGGAACGTAGGTGGTTTTAATTCTTCAATAAAAAGGAAAGCGGTTCTGCAACATCTGAATAAACTTAAAGTAGACATAGGTATGTTGCAAGAAACGCATCTTGATGATGTGGAAAGTCAGAAGCTTAAGTGGGGATGGGTTGGAGAAGTGGTATATGCTCCGGCTATCCATAAGAAAAAAGGGGTTGCCATACTGTTCAGGAAAAACTTGCAATATCAAATTGTGAAAAAAGAAATAGATCCACAGGGTAGATGTATCATTCTGGAGATAGAACTAGGGAGGAGGAGAGTGACAGTGTGTAACGTATATGGCCCAAATGAAAAGAAAAATCGGTTTTGGAAAATGCTGCAGGACAAACTGATGGGGTCAGATAGGAATATTATTCTTGGTGGGGACTTGAATATGGTGGCATCAGGATTAATAGATAGAAAACAACAGGCGGGGAAGCAGCATTCGGGAGATAGGGATACTAGAACATTTAAAAAATTTTGTTATAACTTAGAACTTTTAGATATTTGGAGAAACACTTTCCCAGATAGTAAGGAATATACTTGTCTCTCCAAAGCATACAAGTCCCTCTCGCGCATTGACATGTTCTTAATTAGTAAGAATTTGTTCTCCTTGGTTCAAAAAACAATAATAATGCCAATTACTCTCTCTGATCACGTGCCAATTTTGCTCTCTTTAGTAATTAATGCTAATAAATCATTAAATAATAGGTTATTCTTTCCAAGTTATCTATATACAAATCTGAAATTTCTGAATTTTTTGCTTAGTAAATGGGAGGAATACCTTGACAAAAATAAGGAATCAGTTGAGAATATAGAGATACTATGGCAAGCCTTTAAGGCAGTAATTCGAGAAGAAATAATAGCTTTCTTGGCTAAAACAAAAAAGATAAATAATAACTATTGGTTGCAACTCACGAATCAGATTGTTAATAAATATCAAATATACATACAGAATAATAATAGTGAGAATTGGAAACAATATTTAGAGGCTAAGAAACAGAGGGATGATTGGTGTATATCAAGAGAAATACAAGCAGAAACAAGGCGGAACAGCAAGTTCATGGTTTATGTATGGTAATAAGACAGGGAAATTCTTGGCTAAAATGATTAATTCTTAGAAATCAAGTAAAAATATAACAGGTATTAAAGTGAAAGATAAAGTCATTACTCAGCCATTGGATATTATTAAGGAATTCCAACAACATTTTCAAAAACTGTATGCGGAGAGAGAAGTTGAATATTGTAACAAGGAGCAGTTTTGGGGAAGTATTAGGCCCCCTCAAGTTAAGAAGGATGATCTCGAAATGTTGAATACCCCAATAACCCAGGAGGAAATCAGTAAGGCTATTAACAAACTAAAACTTAATAAGGCTTCGGGACCCGATGACATTCCTGGGGAGCTATATAAGATTATTGGGGATAAAATTATCTTAACATTAAGGGATATGTATAACTCCTTTCTTATAGGAGGGAACAGTCCAACTAAATACTTTAATGAATCCAGGATTGTCCTGGTACCAAAACAGGGGAAGGATTTAAAGTGTATTGAGTCTTATAGACCCATTTCCCTGTTGAATGTGGACTATAAGATATTAACACATATTCTGGCGAATAGACTTCAGATAGCCATTGGTCCACTGGTGCATCCGGATCAAACCGGATTTATGAAAGGTAGGACGCTGGTAAAGAATATTAGAAAACTAGAACTTGCAATAAACTACTGTGACATAGCGAATAAAGGGGGGTCATTCCTAGCTAGGGATGCAGCCATTATATCTATAGACACACAAAAGGCTTTTGATTCTTTGATTTGGGATCACATGTTTACTACTTTAGGAAATTTTGGAATAAAGGGTAATTTTGTGAATATTATTACACTATTATATAATACACCCCAAGCTGCCCTCGTTATCAACTCTACTCTTTCGGACAAATTTAACTTACAACGGGGGACAAGGCAGGGGTGCCCTATCTCGCCCCTGCTATTTAATTTATCTCTGGAACCCATAGCCATTTATTTTAGAGAGTATCTAGAAGGAATTGATATAGGACAATTTAGAATACAACAGGCAATCTATGCTGACGATTTGCTTATCTTTACACAAAATTTGGGAAATAATCTATCATTAATTGTAGATGCATTGGATAGATTCCAGACCATTACAGGTTTTGGAATAAACAAGAGTAAATCGGAAATATTGTGGCTGATTAAAAATAAGGACTATATCTCATATCTGGGGCTGAAATTTTCACGCGACCCAGGGAAGTGGTATAGTTTAAACTTTCTTCCACTTATCTTATCACTTAAAGAAGACATAGACAGATGGATGAATTTGCCTCTGTCTTTATCCGGCAGGATCCAGTTAATTAAAATGATTTCTCTACGTATTCCAGGCTATGCCCCTTCTTTTGGCAAAGAGGGATAGCTTGATAATTAATAAATATATTAGGCAATTTATCTGGAAGAATAGTAGATCTAGGATAGCCATGAAACGTATGTTTGCTGGGAAGAAGGGGATGGGAATGGCCATCCCGGACTTTGAAGCCTACAACTTAGCTGCTAATATGAGGTATGAAGTAGATTGGTTCTTAGAGACAGATCATTTCTCGGTCTATGATATAGAGGAAGGGCTAGCCGCACCGTTTTCTTTGAAAGCCCTAACTCATATGTCCCCATACAAAATCCCTAAAAGGATCAAACAATTAATAATTATTGAACAACCGATACGAGCTTGGCGCAAGTTCTGTGCGAGAACGGGCTCCAATTTCAGGGTCTCTCCGTATCTAACTATCAGAGGGAACCCAGAATTCTCTGAGGGATATGACTCTTTAAGATTCGGGAAATGGACCAATGCTGGAGTCAAATATATGATTCAAATACTTAATACAGTGGAGAATAGAGTTAAGACCTTTAATGAATGTAAGTTAGAATTCGGGATTACAAACTCCCAATATTTCGCTTTCTTGCAACTTCGGCATTATGCTGAACAAATTTTGAAGATACCGAACTTGGAATAGAATAATAAAGCCTTAAAGCAAACCTTTTGTTTATTTAGCATAGGGAAACTTTCGATCTCACCCATATATGGGGCCTTATTAGTTAGTCAAGATCTGAGTAATATTAGATATCTTACTCTAAGATGGAGGGAGTGCCCGACTATCTCAATAGAGTCAGAGCTTTTGACAAATTTGGTTAAAAGAGCAGCAAAAGCTATGAAAGGGGAATATTATAGAGAACAACAAATTAAAATCTTATATCAGGTATACGTTACCCCGAAGTCTCTCGCATCTTGGGTAAAAGGAAGAGATAGTTTGTTTTGTAATAGATGCAAACTTGATTTGGCTGATATCTATCATATGTTCTGGTCCTGCCCGGTGATCCAGAGATTCTGGGGTAAAATTTCATTTTGGTTAACAAAAATTTCTCAGCGTCACATGTACATCACATGTCAGAATGTCTTTTTTTAACAACGTATGAGGAAGCGGGGTGGAATCCCTTATTAATAAACACAGCCATCCTTTTAGGTAGGAAAATAATTTTGAAAAACTGCCGATCTCACAAAGAGCCCAAATTTGCAGAATTCAAGAAAGGTATACATTATCAGTTATTCCTAGACCAGATTAAAGTTCAAATGGAAATGGAAATAAACATAGAGGCTTTCTTCGCTAAATGGGAAATTTATATTAAAGTCGTTGGATACTATCACCAGGAAGTTGGTCATTTCCCCCTTTAGAGACTCAGTGTTTATACTGGAGTCTAACTTAAGGAGAGAATGGACATGCCCCTAGGCTGGTTGGTCGGGCGGGGGGCAGAGCTGGGGAGATTTGTATTGTGTTGTCCTTTTTTTTTTTTTTTGTTTGTTGTTGTTGTCTGTGATTATTTTGTTTGGGGTTTGTATGCTTGAGGTATAAAAATTTGCCTGAAAATCCAGTATTGTGTACAAATACGAAGCTTTTTTGATTTAGCAATAAGTATGTAAACATACAGGTTAATGAGGTAATTGCATTTTGTCTGACATTTTGGCCCTGCGTGGCGCAAAGGATAAAGCGTGTGTGCTTTTGTGTTTCTTTTTTCTGTTGTAATATTGTACACTACTGGCGATAAATAAAGAAGAGAGGCTGTGCGGTGCTAACAAGCAGTTTATGCTCACCGCTCACTTGTAGACAGCGCTGGTATTACAGGTTTTTACAAACCCGGCGTTAGCCGCAAAAAAGTGAGCGTAGAGCAAAATTTAGCTCCACATCTCACCTCAATACTAGCGCTGCTTACGTTAGCGGTGAGCCACTATAATAAAGTTATTAACCCCTAAACCTAAGTCTAACCCCCTAACTTAAATATAATCACAATAAATCTAAATAAAATTACTACAATTAACTAAATCATTCCTATTTAAAACTAAATACTCACCTATAAAATAAACCCTAAGATAGCTACAATATAACTAATAGTTACATTGTATCTAGCTTAGAGTTTATTTTTATTTTACAGGCAACTTTGTATTTATTTTAACTAGGTAGAATAGTTATTAAAAAAAATTTAACGGGGATTGGGTGGGTTTTAGAATAGGGTTGGTTGTGTGGGTGGTGGGTTTTAATGTTGGGGGGGTATTTGTACTTTTTTTTACAGGTGAAAGAGCTGATTACTTTGGGGCAATGCTCCGCAAAAGGCCCTTTTAAGGGCTATTTGTAATTTAGTGTAGGGTAGGGCTTTTTTCTTATTTTGGGGGGCTTTTTTATTTTGTTAGGCGGATTAGAGTAGGTGTAATTAGTTTAAAAATCTTGTAATTTGTTTATTATTTTCTGTAATTTAGTGGGGGGGGGGTTCATACTTTAGATAATTTTATTTAATTGTAATTAATTGTATTTAATTTAGGGAATTCATGTAATTATAGTGCAGTGTTAGGTGTAATTGTAACTTAGGTTAGGTTTTATTTTACAGGTCAATTTGTATTTATTTTAGCTAGTTAGTTATTAAATAGTTAATAACTATTTAATAACTATTCTACCTAGTTAAAATAAATACAAAGTTGCCTGTAAAATAAAAATAAACCCTAAGCTACATACAATGTAACTATTAGTTATATTGTAGCTAGTTTAGGGTTTATTTTATAGGTAAGTATTTAGTTTTAAATAGGAATTATTTAGTTAATGATAGTAATTTTATTTAGATTTATTGTAATTATATTTAAGTTAGGGGGTGTTAGGGTTAGACTTAGGTTTAGAGGTTAATACATTTAATATAGTGGCGGCGGCATTGGGAGTGGCAGATTAGGGGTTAATAAATGTAGGTAGGTGGCGGCGATTTTAGGAACGGCAGATTAGGGGTTAATAATATTTAACTAGTGTTTGCGATGTGGGAGTGCGGCGGTTTAGGGGTTAATATGTTTATTATAGTGGCGTCGATGTCCGGTTCGGCAGATTAGGGGTTAAAATATTTATTTTAGTGTTTGCGATGTGGGGGGGCCTTGGTTTATGGGTTAATAGATAGTTTATGGGTGTTGGTGTACTTTTTAGCACTTTAGTTAAGAGTTTTATGCTACGGCGTTGTAGTGTAAAACTCTTAACTACTGACTTTTAAATGCGGTACCAGGCTTGACAGGAGAGGGTCTACCGCTCACTTTTGGTTAGACTCATAATTCCGGCGCTATGCAAGTCCCATTGAAAATATAGGATACGCAATTGACATAAGTGGATTTGCGGTATTTCCGAGTCTGGCCAAAAAAGTGAGCGGTACACCTGTACCTTCAAGACTCGTAATACCAGCGGGCGTTAAAAAGCAGCGTTAGGACCTCTAAATGCTGCTTTTTAACCCTAATGCACAACTCGTAATCTAGGCCTTTATTAAGCTTTGTTTAAAAAATTAGAATCAGTAGTCAGATCTTACTTCAATTTTGTCAAAGTTTTAAGTCACACCTCTTATAAAATTTAAAAACCATTTAAAAAATATTTAAAAAGCATTTAAATATTTTCCAGATGAATAATCTTTAAAAAAGATTTACAGAAAACATACAAAAAATCTAATATGTATTAAAAATATAATGGAAATCTATAAATATATATAGTGTAGTTCTATATTAAAAATGTGTGGTAGAAATTAAAATAATAAAGTTATATTCTTTTATTGTGTATTTCCTACTAGATCTAAAAACTCATTCCAAACATTTTAGGTTATACTACTTAGATCCTATACTCCTCCTATGTCATTAGAGGTAAAATTTTGGTTTTACTTTGTGAGGTTTTTTTTTTTTTATATATCTCTTAGTAAATTGCATTATATAAAAAAGCTGCCAAATGTATGTCTTTGTTTAGACCAGAGGGGGTTAGGGTATGCATGGTGTATATCCAAAAGGTCTCCCATTTTCTTAATTGAAGTTCCCTGTTACCCCCTCTTTTGTTTCTTGGGATAAATTCTAGGATAGTGCCTCTTAAGCAAGAAGGATTTTTATTATTATGTTCCTTGTAGTGAGCTGATAGATTATGTGTTCTTTCCCCCTTTTCAATGTTGGTAATGTGTTCTGCTAGTCTTTTCTTATGAGGCCTGGTTGTACGCCCCACGTACTGCAGTCCACAGCCACGTTGTAGGAGATAGTCGTATTTTTAGAATGACACGTAACCTATCAGATGTGTTAATCTAACAAGTATAAGTCATACAATTTTACTGAATATATACAAAATATTTTGAATGTTAGTGTATTGAAATAACGATATACTATGTAGCCAATCTTAACTATATGTTTCCTTGTCATAACGGAATGGAACTGGATCGATATACACCTCTTTTCTTTATCTGTCAAAACCATATGTTTCTTCCAGTATTAACGTCACTAAATCACGTGATGGAAATACGAGTCAATAAGTTACTCAAATTTAGGGGGCATGCTGCCGCATTGTTATAAAAGCTTTTAACTTTGGCGTTCTACTATCCACTCCTCTGATGAAGAAGGGACCTATGGATCATTACCTTCGAAATGCGTAAGGACTGATAGCAGAATGGCTTTCTTATTTGCAAGACCTTTTTTGGAACACTTTTGAAGTTTTTAATTATTTACACTAAGGACTTACAAGACAATCGATATCTGGGCTTTACTAGAGCTTTCACATTACCTCATATCAGATTGAGGTCAAATCTTGTAAGCAGCTTATTTTTATAGTGTCTGTCTGTATAGAAGTAGAAATAAAATTACGGTGTTGCACTATTTTGTTCTCTTTTTATTTCCATTACATGTGACACGTAATATGTGATCCAAAGACCACTCTACCATCTTCAAGAAGCAGAGAAGAGGGAAATATGGAGATCGCCGTGGGTTATCCTCCTCACTGTGCAGCACTTACCTCATTATATTGGGGGTAAGGAAAGTAAGTAGGAACCCTGACGAGGTCTGTTGCTATTATTACCCCTCATATTGGCTTTGGATATCACTGAAGAATTTTGTAGTTATCATTACTATATGGATCAATAAGATATTCCCCTTCTTTTCTAAATATTGGATTGCTGTGGGTCTTAGAAAACGAATAAGCATATCTTAAAAGCATTTTGCACATTTTTGTACATATTTATGTGATATTTATGTGATATTTGGATGACCTCTTTGTGTTAAATATCTTTTTGTGTTAAATTCACATCATAGAGAACCAGGGTATTTTCTAACTAAGCGCTCTCCATACACTTGCAACACATATGTATATAAATATATATAATATATATATATATATAAAACTATATATATTCAGTCGCTCAATTAATGTAATATAATGACATATAAATTAAATATTGTGAACTGAGAAGCATAGGTAAATAGTATTACTCACTGTGGGTAACTAAAAACCTTTCCAGCTGTCTCATCTCATTCACTATAGCACCTTAATTAGCTATATTGTCTTAGTATCAGCCTCATAAATATACAACACTTACATATACAGTATATATATATATATATATATATATATATATATATATATATATATATATATATATATATATATATATATATATATATATATAAAATATAGAGAAAATAACTCATTGTGTAAACCATTTACAAATCTAAACAAGTCAGAAGACTTGCTTTAAACCTAGAAACTCTCTGACTACACTGTTTCCAATGCAGCAAAGGAATCTGGGTAAGATATGCAAAAGAGGTTCACAATGACTCACCTTTTTACTTTTAGCCTGCTTTTTAAGACAGACTTCCCTTTATGCCATAGCACTGCTGCATTACACAGCTTTTATGCTTAGCTAGGGTTAGTACAGTGACTCAGACCAATCCCAGGACAGCTGTTTCGTGGTTTTGCCACTCATCAGCTGGGAGTAGGTTGAGTCACTGCTTGGTAAAGTTCATTTCTGGGGGAAATTCAACAACAATTAAAATTATGGGGAGGCGAAAAATGAGTTTAAAATCCTCCACTAAATACAAAATATAGAGAAAATAACTCATTGTGTAAACCATTTACAAATCTAAACAAGTCAGAAGACTTGCTTTAAACCTAGAAACTCTCTGACTACACTGTTTCCAATGCAGCAAAGGAATCTGGGTAAGATATGCAAAAGAGGTTCACAATGACTCACCTTTTTACTTTTAGCCTCCTTTTTAAGACAGACTTCCCTTTATGCCATAGCACTGCTGCATTACACAGCTTTTATGCTTAGCTAGGGTTAGTACAGTGACTCAGACCAATCCCAGGACAGCTGTTTCGTGGTTTTGCCACTCATCAGCTGGGAGTAGGTTGAGTCACTGCTTGGTAAAGTTCATTTCTGGGGGAAATTCAACAACAATTAAAATTATGGGGAGGCGAAAAGTGAGTTTAAAATCCTCCACTAAATACAAAATATAGAGAAAATAACTCATTTTGTAAACCATTTACAAATCTAAACAAGTCAGAAGACTTGCTTTAAAACTAGAAACTCTCTGACTACACTGTTTCCAATGCAGCAAAGGAATCAAGCAGTGACTCAACCTACTCCCAGCTGATGAGTGGCAAAACCACGAAACAGCTGTCCTGGGATTGGTCTGAGTCACTGTACTAACCCTAGCTAAGGATAAAAGCTGTGTAATGCAGCAGTGCTATGGCATAAAGGGAAGTCTGCCTTAAAAAGCAGGCTAAAAGTAAAAAGGTGAGTCATTGTGAACCTCATTTGCATATCTTACCCAGATTCCTTTGCTGCATTGGAAACAGTGTAGTCGAGAGTTTCTAGGTTTAAAGCAAGTCTTCTGAGCTGTTTAGATTTGTAAATGGTTTACACAATTAGTTATTTTCTCTATATTTTGTATTTAGTGGAGGATTTTAAACTCACTTTTCGCCTCCCCATAATTTTAATTGTTGTTTTATATATATATATATATATATATATATATATATATATATATAGTTGTATGCAAAAGTTTAGGCACCCCTGCAAATTTTCCATGATTTTCATTTATAAATAATTGGGTGTTTGGATCAGCAATTTCATTTTGATCTATCAAATAACTGAAGGACACAGTATTATTTCAGTAGTGAAATGAGGTTTATTGAATTAACAGAATTTGGGCACCCCAACAGAAATATTTCATCAATATTTAGTAGAGCCTCCTTTAGCAGAAATAGCAGCCTCTAGACGCTTCCTATAGCCTGTAATGAGTGTTGATTCAGGATGAAGGTATTTTGGACCATTCCTCCTTGCAAAACATCTCTAGTTCAGTTTCGGTTTGATGGTTGCCAAGCATGGACAGCCCGCTTCAAATCACCCCACAGATTTTCAATGATATTCAGGTCTGGAGACTGGGATGACCATTCCAGAACATTGTACTTGTTTCTCTGCATAAATGCCAGAGTAGATTTTGAGCTGTGTTATGGGTCATTGTCTTGTTGAAATATCCATCCCCGGCATAACTTCAACTTTGCGACTGATTCCTCAACATTATTCTCAAGTATCTGCTGATATTGAGTGAAATCCATGCGACCCTCAACTTTAACAAGATTCCCAGTACCGGCACTGGCCACACAGCCCCACAGCATGATGGAACATCCACCAAATTTTACTGTGGGTAGCAAGTGTTTGTCTTGGAACGCTGTGTTCTTTTGCCGCCATGCATAACACCCCTTGTTATGACCAAATAATTCAATCTTTGTTTCATCAGTCCACAGCACCTTCTTCCAAAATAAAGCTGGCTTGTCCAAATGTGCATTTGCATACCTCAAGCGACTCTATTTGTGGCGTGTGTGCAGAAAAGGCTTCTTCCTTGTGCAAAGTGCACAGCACCTTCTTCCAAAATAAAGCTGGCTTGTCCAAATGAGCATTTGAATACCTCAAGTGACTCTATTTGTGGCGTGAGTGCAGAAAAGGCTTCTTCTCCTTATGCAAAGTGCACTGAATTGTTGAACGATGCACAGTAACACGATCTGCAGCAAGATGATGTTGTAGGTCTTTGGAAGTGGTCTGTGGGCTGTTTTTGACCATTCTCACCATCCTTTGACTTTGCCTCTCCAATATTTTACTTGGCCTGCCACCTCTGGCCTTAACAAGAACTGTGCCTGTGGTCTTCAATGTCCTCACTATGTTCCTCACAGTGGATACTGACAGCTTAAATCTCTATGATAGCTTTTAGTAGCCTTCCCCTAAACCATAATGTTGAACAATCTTTGTTTTCAGGTGATTTGAGAGTTGTTTTGATACCCCCATGTTGCCACTCTTCAGAGGAGAGTCAAAGAGAACAACAACTTGCAATTGGCCACCTTAAATACGTTTTCTCATGATTGGATGCACCTGTCTATGAAGTTCAAGGCTTAATGGGCTCACCAAACCAATTGTGTGTTCCAATTAATCAGTGCTAGGTAGTTACAGGCATTCAAATCAACAAAATGACAAGGGTACCCAAATTTATGCACCTGTCTAATTTTGTTTTGATGCATATTGCACATTTTCTGTTAATCCAATAAACCTCATTTCACTACTGAAATATGACTGTGTCCTTCGGTTATTTGATAGATCAAAATGAAATTGCTGATGCAAACACTCAATTATTTATAAATGAAAATCAAGGAAATTGTCAGGGGTGCCTAAACTTTTGCATACAACTGTATATATATATATATATATATATATATATATATACAAACACACATACTTTGGAGCCCTTCCCAGTCAAACACCTTGTTATATCCTTCTAAATCTAATACTTTACTTCATGTCTCAGGTCACACTAATTCTGCTACTGCTATTTTAAGCTTGTGCTTGACCCCCTTGACCCTTCACTACCTGTGAGCACTTATGTGTGTAAAAGTGTAAATAGTGTAAAAATATATTTATTGATATTTATTTTAATAAAGTTTATTTATTTATTATTCTATCCCTAAGTTTTATTTTCTGCCCTTGGCAATAAAAAAGGTTAAATTAAAAATGTCTTGCTTCTCTAAATATACAATTTTGTGTAGCAGTTTTGGATTGGGTGACCGCTAGTAAGCTTACAGTCTAAGCATAGCAAATTTTAGCATTAAAGGAACAGTATATTGTAAAATTGTTTTTCCCTTAAAGGGATAGTCTAGTCAAAAATAAACTTTCATGATTCAGACAGAGCATGCAATTTTAAGCAACTTTCTAATTTACTCCTATTATTAATTTTTCTTTAATCTCGTGGTATCTGTGGGCCCATTTTTGGTTCAGAACATGGGTAGCGCTTGCTGATTGGTGGCTATATTTAGACACCAATCAGAAAGTGCTACCCAGGTGCTGAACAAATAATGGGCCAGCTCCTATGCTTATATTCCTGCTTATTGAAATAAAGATATCAAGAGAACGAAGAAAAATTGATAATAGGAGTAAATTAGAAAGTTGCTTAGAATTGTTGATCTATCTGAATCATGAAAGTTTAATTTTGACTAGACTATCCCTTTAAGCACATACCACCAGGGTTGTTGTAACCATTGCACGGGTGTGACTATATTGTTCAAACTTCTAACATCACAAATACAAGTAAGCAATGTGTAAAAAGATCAATAAAAAAAAGTTACTATGGAAAATGCCTACTTCCTAAGAAACTGATATCACATTTCCAAATTTGCCCGTATTCTAGGGACAGTTCACCCAAAAATGTTCTCCCCTTTAAATTATTCCCATTGATCCTCTTAACCTGCTAGAGTGTATTAAATTGGTTACAAGTAGCTCCTTTACTCCTATTTCAGCATTTGAAATAGCTGATTTAGCCTGTGGTATTGCCACCTACACTGAACAAATTAATACTGGAGTATAGGCTATTGAATAGCCTAAGTATACACAGCCAGCAGAAGAGATTATACTCTCAGTGGGATGCAGGATAGTTAAGTAATAAAATGATCATTTTCCATTGTTCTCTCTATGTATTGAGCTTTGGTGTTCCAGCCAAATAAAAGATAAGGAAGCAAGTCTGTGTACACAAACTTAGAACATAATGAGATCTGATATCACCTTTAAGTTCAACCCATTGTAATAGGCTGTGGTTTCAAAGCACAAAACCAGCTACTTCATATACACAAATAAGCATGAAAATGCAATTTCTCAAATATTTTATACTCTGCAGTTGGTATAACAAGTCATTTAAAATACATTAATGGAAAAACAATTTTACAGTGTACTGTCCCTTTAAGAAGTAAGTCTGCCATATAAAATAATACTGCATTTTTATAAAGTGCTCTTAAAATGATCAGTCATTTAATGAGTAAGATCCTAGACTTTTGTAGTATGTATTTGTGTTTATATTGTTACCAATGAAACCTGACAGAAAATAAATAGTGGGAGGGTTAATACAAAAAAGTGTGAAACGGAGGAATGTAAACACAGATTTAAATTCTCAAAGAACGAGAAAATCCTGTTTTTAAAATTCTAAAGTAGAAGTGTGGGCTGTGTCTTGGGTAAAGAATAAATTATAAAGCACTTTTTCCATATAAGAAGAGCATTGTGTTAAAAAATAATCTAGTGCTCTATTTTGTTAGAGCAGTTTACTGGTAAAAAATCAAATTCTTACTAGGGCCACCATACCAATCTTTTAGAGTTTGCTCTCAGAAAATTATTTATCTCTGTGTTTTTTTTTTTGTTTGTTTTTTTGTTTTTTGCTTTGGCTTCTTTGAAGGGAAATTAAACACCAAAATGTTATTTTGTGATTCAAACAGAGCATATCATTTAAAAAAATTTGTTCCCATTGTATTCTTTGTTTAAGAGATACCTAGGTGTCTGCAGCACTACTTTGCTCTTTCTAATGTATAACATTATTGCAAAACTGCTGCCATAAAGAGCGCCAAACACTTGTTTGGAGAAAACTGAAGAAAATTTGATAATAGAAGTAAATTAGAAAACTGTTAAACATTGCATGGTCTATCTGTATCATGAAAGAAATAAAATTGGGGTTCATGTCCCTTTAATGACAGTCCAATGCATTTGAATTGCAAGTCTTTTAAATCTGAATATAACAGGGGAAAAAAAAAAATCTTTCCTACACTTAGATTGTCTAAACATGCAAAAAACTAAACATTCTTGTGTATGTGTATATATATACAGGTACCCCTCAGTTTATGCCGGGGTTAGGCTCCAGAAGGAATGGTTGTAAATCGAAACCGTTGTAAATTGAAAACCAGTTTATAATGTAAGTCAATGGGAAGTGAGGGAAATAGGTTCCAGGCCCCTCTCAAAATTGTCATAAGTAACACCTAATACATTATTTTTTTAAACTTTGAAATGAAGACTTTAAATGCTAAACAGCATTATAAACCTAATAAAATAATCACACAACACAGAATATATACGTAAACTAAGTTAAATGAACAAAAACATTTGCTAAACAGCATTATAAACTTAGTGAAATAATCACACAACACAGACTTCACTTGCATTTTTCTGCAAACAGTTCTTTCTATGCATTCCAATCTGGACTGAGTTATAGACAGGAAGATCTAGTACCTTTGAAATCTGCTCGATAGGTCAGGTCTGGTTAAACTGATTAATTTCGGCTTGCTTGGCTTTGCTGCAACACAAGCGGACAGCTCCACATACTGGCTATTTTAATAAATGCACTGCTTCTCAATGCTTTTCAATAGCAGTCACGTGACTGGAGAAAAAGGTTGTTATTCTGAAATTTTGTAAATTGAACCATTGTAAAATGAGGGCCACCTATATATATATATATATATATATATATATATATATATATATATATTATATATTATATATATATATATATATATATATACATACATACATACACACACAGCTTCATAGTTATATAACATCTAAAAAAGTCACATTATTAATATAGAGAAATGCCACCTCTTGCTTTGTATTTATGGACTAACCTGAAGTGCATAATATAGCTTTGAATAGACCAGCAACATCACTGATCTGTATACGCACCAATTCTATAACAGGGTGCAAGAACACCTAAGCTCCAAAATTGCAGTGGCAAATATGAATATGCGGAAATTTCCCAACAGGCATCATAAAGGGATTAAAATAAGACAATGATTTTAAAGAAAGCTGCAGATACAGAAGGAAAAACAATAGCATGGTGAGTAGAAGCCCTGCTATTGTAGATGCATTTTAAAGGGATAGGAAAGTCAAAATTAAACTTGCAGTATTTAGATAGAACATTTTATTTTAAGACACTTTTAAATTCACTTCTATTTTCAAATGTGCTTTGTTCTCTTGGTAACCATTGTTGAAAAAAAAAAGAATATGTACATATCCTACACTAGTTTGAGCTAGCTGGTGATTGGTGTATGCACACATTTGTCTCTTGTGATTGGTTGACTAGATGTGTTCAGCTAGCTCTCAGTAGTGCATTACTGCTTCAGCAAAGGATATCAAGGGAATGAAGCAGATTTGATAATAGAAGTTAATTGGAAAGTTGTTTAAAATTGTGTGTTCTATCTGAATCCTGAAAGAAAAAAAATTGAGTTTCATATCCCTTTAATATCCATTTATAAGACCCAGAGGGCAAGGTATGAAGCTATGGTACAAAGTGTTATAAAGACTGAATGTTCTGAGTAACATAACACTTTAAAGAGCAAAGCGCCACAACAATGTGACAGGGCAAGGAGTGAAATATAACTAGTTGACTTTCTTTAAAGGGATAGTCAAGTCCAAAATAAACGTTCATGATTCAAATAGGGCATTTAAATTTAAACAACTTTCCAAATTACCTTTATTAACAATTTTGCTTTGTTCTCTTGGTATTCTCAGTTAAAAGCTAAACCTAGGTAGGCTCATACGCTAATTTCTTAGACCTTGAAGACCGCCTCTTATCTGAATACATTTGACAGTTTTTCAGCACTAGAGGGCATTAGTTCACGTGTGTCATAGAGATAACATTGAGCTCACACATGTGAAGTCATCACTGATTGGCTAAAATGCAAGTCTGTCAAAAGAACTGAAATAAAGGGGCAGTTTGCAGAGGCATAAGGTAATTACAGAGGTAAAAAGTGTATTATTATAACTGTCTTTTTTATGCAAAACTGGGGAATGGGTAATAAAGGTATTTCCTTTCTTTTTAAACAACAAAAAGTCTGTTGTTGACTGTCCCTTTAAACAACAGAAATAATTTTTGATGGTGCCTGACAAGCAGAAGCACCAGTTCTCCTATATACCAATAACTCAGGTTAGAGTAATTGCCAGGATATTCCTATGTTTTTACAGTCATTTCTAATCCATTTATTCTGTTTACCAAATCGTCTGTAAGTCTATTTCATGTACATTTAGCAATATATTACTGATTTTTTTCACCCTCTGTCTTCAAGTCATATTTAGAGAGATACCATATAAATAATCAAGCCGTTAACATTCTATGCCTTTGTTGTGTTTTTCCCTTAAAAAGAAAATTCTCTGCAGTTATTTGCAGCACAGGAAGTGTTAAAATCTCTCTATTGCATTTAAACCAGGGCAGGTATCTGTGAGCCAATCATAAATTCAGGTGGTTACACTCCCCCTTCTAAAATCTGTCCCCTGTCAGCGACAAGGACACAAGTCTGTTGGAAAAAGAATGTGTGTGCATGCTGAGGGGTGTGTCACAGGAGTGTTTATGTGTATGTGATGAGGGTCTGTATGCCATTGCAAGCTCACAGAGACTATGTGTGACATATTTTCTGTTTTATAAACAGAGAACATGTTTCTCAGCACATGACAGTCACATGAAATGCAGCACAGGGTGTAACACGTGATACTAAATAATATTACTTTTTATAAATTACTTTTTTTAAATAGACCCATATGCTATATTTTCATCAGTATTCAATACCTTGGGTATTAACCCTTTATTACTTATTAGCAGATACCTGTGTTTAATAAATCTATAATACAGACTAGCGGTCGTTTTAAAATAAAGATAAAGCAATCATTACATTGCTGTTTGGTTAAAGGGATAGGACACCAGAAAATGTTCTTTTATGATTTTGTGATTCAGACAGGGCATACATTTAAAAAAAAAAATATCTAATTTCAAATTTGCTTTGTTTACATGGTATTCTTTGTTGAAGAGATACCTAGGTAGGCATTTGAAGCATACTACATGGCAGGAAATACTGCTGTCATCTACTGATCTTGCAAATGGATAACATTCTTACAAAACTGCTGCCATATAGTGTTCCAGACATGCACTATCCTGAGCTTTGTTCAACAAAAGATACCAAGAGAATGAATAATATTTGTTAATAGAAGTAAATTAAAAAGTTGTTTAAAATTGCTTGCTCTATCTGAATAAGGAAATCAATATTTGGGATTTCATGTCTCTTTAAGAATCCCCAAAGACAACCAGTTGTGTTACTTTGTCACTGTGCCATATACTTGATTACATGTAACTATAGAATAACCATATCAATATGGAAAAGAAGTGAGTTACCACCGCTCTATAGATAAAAAGTGAACTTTATTCAAAAATCATTAAAAACATGTAGGGCAGCAAGCACCATTACAATGCATAGCATAGAAGAGCGTAGCAAAAAGGGCTTACGCATTTCGGCAAGATGCCGTAGTCATAGCCTGATTAGATGCAGTACCCCTGTGTTTAAAAAGGCTTGAGAGGTAAAATGATTGGATGATCATAGAACTCCTCCCCTTACTATCATAGGTGCCAATGTCTAATGCCTCCTCAATATTTAACTGTACATGTACGTATCCATACATCTTTACATATTGAGTAACCATGTACAATATCTTTAACATTAGTTATCCATAGGCAATTACGTAGTAATGCATAGTTTTAAATATCTATGAGTGACAAGTTCAAACTGCAATACCATTAGACAAAATTTACAATATAACACCAACTGGGTATAATAGAGAAAGATACTACCCTATATCCTAAAGTTATATATCAGGGATTAGGTAACAGCTAATGCTGTTTGAGTACCAATACCCATTGTTTATGAAAACTCCATAAACTGATATATGACAGGCTAGTGACAAACAATAACTAGATGGGTAATTTGTGTAACAAATATAATGTTGCACTGATCTACAAAAGGCCTGTATAAACAGTAATGCAATTACAGATGAGCCTGAGAAAAAGCTATTTATTATAGAATACTATTAAATATGAATAGTTTAAGAAATACTATCCTATAATTTACATAGGCCTCCCGTTTAGCTAATAATTTGTCTAGGTCACCTCCTCTTTTGGGTAGCTTGACTTTTTCTATAGCACACCATCTTAGTGAGGTTATCTCTCCCTGATGTTTTTCTACAAAGTGGCGTACTAATAGTGTAGTGGACCTTCCTCGTGTGATAGTGGACAAGTGCACCCTTATGCGTGACTTTATATCTCTCGAGGTGAGACCTATGTATTGAACTCCACACTTATGGCATCTCAGCATATAGATAAAAACCTCAGTGGGCATACAGTTCATGCATGACTTTATTTTGAATTCTTCCTCTGTTATGTGAGAGGTAAAAGTTTTTGTTTTTTCAAGAAATTCACATGGCGTGCATTTTCTGTGGCCACAATGGTACATGCCTGAGCTGGTCAACCAAGTGGATGTCCTGGTGTTTTCTGCCCTCAATGGGAGAAAGTAAGGAACCCAATGTGGGGCACTTTTTGGAGCTACATCTGACTCCATTCTTGGCCAATTCTGTCAGTTTGTCATCAGCTGCCAGTATGTGAAAATGTTTCCGTATTATTTGTGAGATTTGAGGAAACTGGACACTGTAGCCGGTGACAAAGTTGACACCTTTGAAAGGTTCTTTTTTGCTATTTGGATCTCCCAAAAGGGATGATCTCTGGATATTCTCAACCTGTTTTCTGACAGTGTTAATAGTCTTTGTGGGATAGCCTCTCTCTCTTAACATATATTCCAATTCTTTAGCCTCATGGCAGAAGTCACTTTGCTTAGTACAATTACATTTTAAGCGTATAAATTCCCCCTTGGCCACAGCAGCCGCTGTGTTCTTGGGGTGGCAGCTCTTGCCATGAAGCAAGGAATTTCCAGAGATAGGCTTCCTGTATATCCTGGTTGACACCCTGTCCTCCCTAGAGCCTATAAAGGTAACATCAAGGTAATTAATTTTTTCACAGTTGGTTTCAAAAGTGAAATTGAGACCAATGTTGTTATCATTCAGCATATTCACAAAGTAAGCAACATCTTGTTCTCTCCCCTTCCAAATGCAGAGGAGGTCGTCAATGTATCTGCCATACATATGAATATCATCTTTGTATGTAATTACCATCTCCAAAGATGTGGAAATATTCCCACCAACCTAAAAATAGGTTGGCGTACGAGGGGGCAAACTTTGCCCCCATCGCTGTTCCACACCTCTAGAGATAGAAAACATCCTGAAACTGAAAAAAATTATGTGTAAAAAGAAATCTGGTTAGCTCAACAACATTATCTTGGAACTCATGTGTATACTCAGAATATTTTCTCAGGTAAAACTGTATTGCTTTAATACCCTCCTGATGAGGTATAGATGAGTACAGTGATACTGCATCCACCGTTACCCAACGAAAAGTATCCTCCTATTTTATATACTCCATCAGGTTTAGTACATGTTTCGTGTCCTTTATATATGAGGGCATAGAAGTCACAAAAGGTTGTAATATGGAATCGAGCCACTGGGATAGGTGCTCGAACAATGACCCAATCCCACTAACTATTGGATGGCCTTGTATGTTACTTAAGGATTTATGAACCTTAGGGAGATGATGGAACAGGGGTATCCTTGGATTCTCCACAAGTAAGTATTCAGCTGTTTTAGCATCAAGAAACCCCTGCTCCATCCCATCATCAAGAAGGTGACATAATTCCTCTTGGAACCTCCGAGTGGGGTCCCCTGGTAGTACCCTATAATAGTCAGTATTACCTAACTGTCTGTGAGCTTCCTCAATATATGTCATCTTGTCCATTACAACAACTGTGCCCCCCTTGTCCGCATTTTTAATAACTATACTGGTGTCTTCCTGTAGTTGTTTTATAGCTATTCTTTCCTTATAAGTTATATTGTGTTTGGTAGGACTCCCTGTGGTTTTTAGGTCCATAAGATCTTTCTCAATTCTATTGTAAAAGGTTTCTATGATGTCTCCTCTTGAATGAATGGGATAAAACTTAGATTTTGGTTTAATTGAGATACCTTTTGTAATTCTACCGTCTTCATACACAGTCTCAGACTGTAATTCATGAAGAGTCATGGCATCACATTTGTCCTGAAAAGTTAATTTGTCTAACACCCTGTTGGTACCTGAGTGGTTGTTTTCCACAGACGTAAAGTCGGTGTCTTCCTTACCCAAAACATGTTTCTTTAAAGTTATATTCCTGATCAAACTATTCACATTGATCATTGTCTGAAAGACATCGAAATCATCTTTGGGGGCAAATGTGAGGCCATATCCCAATACTATAAGTTGTTCATTAGTAAGATCTTTTTGTGATAAATTTATCACATCACCTATTTGTACTTGCTTTGGGCTCATGGTCCCCATAGTGGGCATTTGTCCTGAATTTTTTGCGATTCTATTGGAGTTGATGACAGGGCTGGATTCATGGGAAAACAATGCTCTAAGTCTGTGTCAGGAAAATACCTTTCCACCTTAACTCCAGAGACCTGCCCACATACTCTATATAACCTGTGCTGTGACGTCAGTCAGGTGCTTAGTTATTGAGTTTGTTTAGTTCCTGAGCCTATGTGATATCATTCCGTTTTGGAATTTATAGAATCCTTGGATCACAATTTCTCATACATTCTATAACCTATTCTGGCAATCAAATCGACTTGTTGATTTCCTGAGACCTAATCCGCTCTCTCATACAATTTGCCTAACCGGATTTAAGAAAGTTGCTACTGGTATGCTGAACATTCTGGGACTTACCATCTATTTTTCTCTACACTTGTCATCATACTACTGACTTCGAAGTCCTGATAATTGGTAAACAGATTTCAACTCCGGAACGCCGACACGCCCAATTGGTGACGTCACCTGCGTTCCACCTGAGATCGAGCTGACTAGCTACCACTCTGTAACCGGAGTTGTTACAGTTGCCTCAAGTAACGGACTGCCTTACCTGACCACCGCACTAGTAACCGGGGTAAGTCCCAATCGTTCTCCTGCTCATTACCACCTTGTCACCGAGCACATATTATCTCTGGAGTAATTGTAAATATTAAGGAGCTTCAGATACAGGTAATTGACTTTTTCCTACTGATCTGCCTGTATACCTGCTATGCTAATAATAGAGATTGCTGGATGCTAACTTGCTCATTCTTGCTGCATTAGATATAAGAGACTGCTGCAAGTACTTTTTGCCCGCATCTCTCACAGAGTCATTGAATTTATCAATTCGCTTCAAGCCGCCAGATTATTCTAAATAATAATAATCTAGAGCTAAGTGACACAAATACATTAAGATCTGCAGTTGAAGATCCAAATCCTCACTAAAATACAGTACTTCTTAAAGCTTCCTAACAGTCTGATATTGGTAATCTCTGTGTAGTCAGTGCTGTAGGTGTGTATTTGGTTCCTGTTGATCTATTATTGGGTGTTCTCTGTTCTTTAGGTCTTACCACTAGTTGTTGCTCTGTCTCTTGTATAACATTAGTGTTTTAAAGTATCCCTGTAGTGTTGGTACTTATTTCTTCATTACCAGATGACCTTTCATCTGAGGAATATTCTGGTTCACTTTATGAGAAGCAAACAGTTTTACCTCCTGACCTATTCCTTGCTTATGTTTGTTTTTGTTTTTATTTTTATTCTTATTTTGTTGGTGTTGTATGTTCTCTGTCTATTAAGTGCCTATTAAGTGCCCTTTGTTCCCTATTCCATATACATACTGTTTTTGTTTCATAATCTGATTTATCACTTAGATATTTTAGGTGTTTATTTTCCATTACTATCCTCTTGTTAGTGGCTAAGGTATCTCTAAGCAGGCTATCAAATCTGGCAAAATCAGTATAAATAAATAGGGATAGGACACCAGAAAAACATAATTTATGTAAGAACTTACCTGATAAATTCATTTCTTTCATATTAGCAAGAGTCCATGGGCTAGTGACGTATGGATATACATTCCTACCAGGAGGGGCAAAGTTTCCCAAACCTCAAAATGCCTATAAATACACCCCTCACCACACCCACAATTCAGTTTAACGAATAGCCAAGAAGTGGGGTGATAAGAAAGGAGCGAAAGCATCAAAAATAAGGAATTGGAATAACTGTGCTTTATACAAAAAAATCATAACCACCACAAAAAAGGGTGGGTCTCATGGACTCTTGCTAATATGAAAGAAATGAATTTATCAGGTAAGTTCTTACATAAATTATGTTTTCTTTCATGTAATTAGCAAGAGTCCATGAGCTAGTGACGTATGGGATAGCAGATACCCAAGATGTGGAACTTCCACGCAAGAGTCACTAGAGAGGGAGGGATAAAATAAAGACAGCCAATTCCGCTGAAAAAATAATCCACAACCCAAATCAAAAGTTTTAATCTTAATAATGAAAAAAACTGAAATCATAAGCAGAAGAATCAAACTGAAACAGCTGCCTGAAGTACTTTTCTACCAAAAACTGCTTCAGAAGAAGAGAAAACATCAAAATGGTAGAATTTAGTAAAAGTATGCAAAGAAGACCAAGTTGCTGCTTTGCAAATCTGATCAACAGAAGCTTCATTCCTAAAAGCCCAGGAAGTAGAAACTGACCTAGTAGAATGAGCCGTAATCCTTTGAGGCGGGGACTTACCCGACTCCACATAAGCATGATGAATCAAAGACTTTAACCAAGACGCCAAAGAAATGGCAGAAGCTTTCTGACCTTTCCTGGAACCAGAAAAGAAAACAAATAGACTAGAAGTCTTTCTAAAATCTTTAGTAGCTTCAACATAATATTTCAAAGCTCTTACTACATCCAAAGAATGTAAAGATCTCTCCTTTGAATTCTTAGGATTAGGACACAATGAAGGGACAACAATTTCTCTACTAATGTTGTTAGAATTCACAACCTTAGGTAAAAATTGAGATGAAGTCCCCAACACCGCCTTATCCTGATGAAAAATCAGAAAAGGAGATTCACAAGAAAGAGCAGATAACTCAGAAACTCTTCTAGCAGAAGAGATGGCCAAAAGGAACAAAACTTTCCAAGAAAGTAATTTAATATCCAGAGAATGCATAGGTTCAAACGGAGGAGCCTGTAAAGCCCTCAAAACCAAATTAAGACTCCAAGGAGGAGAGATTGACTTAATGACAGGCTTGATATGAACCAAAGCCTGTACAAAACAATGAATATCAGGAAGATTAGCAATCTTTCTGTGAAAAAGAACTTGCAGATAAACCTTTATCCAAACCATCCTGAAGAAACTGTAAAATTCTAGGAATTCTAAAAGAATGCCAGGAGAACTTATGAGAAGAACACCAAGAAATGTAAGTCTTCCAAACTCGATAATAAATCTTCCTAGAAACAGATTTACGAGCCTGTAACATAGTATTAATTACTGAGTCAGAGAAACCTCTATGACTAAGAATCAAGCGTTCAATTTCCATACCTTCAAATTTAATGATGAAAAAATGGGCCTTGAGATAGAAGGTCTGGTCTTAACGGAAGTGTCCAAGGTTGGCAACTGGCCATCCGAATGAGATCCGCATACCAAAACCTGTGAGGCCATGCTGGAGCCACCAGCAGTACAAACGAACGTTCCATTAGAATTTTGGAAATCACTCTTGGAAGAAGAACTAGAGGCGAAAAGATATAGGCAGGATGATAATTCCAAGGAAGCGACAACGCGTCCACTGCTTCCGCCTGAGGATCCCTGGATCTGGACAGATACCTGGGAAGTTTCTTGTTTAGATGAGAGGCCATCAGATCTATTTCTGGAAGTCCCCAGATTTGAACAATCTGAAGAAATACCTCTGGGTGAAGAGACCATTCGCCCGGATGTAACGTCTGGCGACTGAGATAATCCGCTTCCCAATTGTCTACACCTGGGATGTGAACCGCAGAAATTAGACAGGAGCTGGATTCCGCCCATACAAGTATCCGAGATACTTCTTTCATAGCTTGAGGACTGTGAGTCCCACCTTGATGATTGACATACGCCACGGTTGTGACATTGTCCGTCTGAAAACAAATAAACGATTCTCTCTTCAGAAGAGGCCAGAACTGAAGAGCTCTGAAAATTGCACGGAGTTCCAAAATGTTGATTGGTAATCTCGCCTCCTGAGATTCCCAAACCCCCTGCGCTGTCAGAGATCCCCATACAGCTCCCCAACCTGAAAGACTCACATCTGTTGAGATCACAGCCCAGGTTGGGCGAACAAAAGAGGCCCCTTGAATTAAACGATGGTGATCCAACCACCAAGTCAGAGAAGACCGAACATTGGGATTTAAGGATATTATTTGTGATATCCTTGTATAATCCCTGCACCACTGGTTCAGCATACAAAGCTGAAGAGGTCTCATGTGAAAACGAGCAAAGGGGATCGCGTCCGATGCAGTAGTCATGAGACCTAGAATTTCCATGCAAAAAGCTACCAAAGGGAATGACTGAGACTGAAGGTTTCGACAAGCTGAAACCAACTTCAGACGTTTCTTTTCTGTTAGAGACAAAGTCATGGACACTGAATCTATTTGAAAGCCCAAAAAGGTTACCTTTTTCTGAGGAATCAAAGAACTCTTTGGTAAATTGATCCTCCAACCATGTTTTTGAAGAAACAACACAAGTTGATTCGTATGAGATTCTGCAGAATGTAAAGACTGAGCAAGTACCAAGATATCGTCCAAATAAGGAAATACCGCAATACCCTGTTCTCTGATTACAGAGAGAAGGGCACCGAGAACCTTTGAAAAGATCCTTGGAGCTATTGCTAGGCCAAACGGAAGGGCAACAAACTGGTAATGCTTGTCTAGAAAAGAGAATCTCAGAAACTGATAGTGATCTGGATGAATTGGAATATGAAGATATGCATCCTGTAAATCTATTGTGGACATATAATGCCCTTGCTGAACAAAAGGCAGAATAGTCCTTATAGTCACCATTTTGAATGTTGGTATTCTTACATAACGATTCAATATTTTTAGATCCAGAACTGGTCTGAAGGAATTTTCCTTCTTTGGTACAATGAATAGATTTGAGTAAAACCCCAGACCCCATTCCAGAACTGGAACTGGTACAATTACCCCAGCCAACTCTAGATCTGAAACACATTTCAGAAATGCCTGAGCCTTCACTGGGTTTACTGGAATACGAGAGAGAAAAAATCTTCTCACAGGAGGTCTTATCTTGAAACCTATTCTGTATCCTTGAGAAACAATGTTCTGAATCCAAAGACTGTGAATCGAATTGATCCAAACATCTTTGAAAAATCGTAACCTGCCCCCTACCAGCTGTGCTGGAATGAGGGCCGCACCTTCATGCGGATTTAGGAGCTGGTTTTGACTTTCTGAAAGGCTTGGATTTATTCCAGACTGGAGAAGGTTTCCAAACGGAAACCGTTCCTTTAGGGGAAGGGTCAGGCTTCTGTTCCTTATTCTGACGAAAGGAACGAAAACGATTAGCAGCCCTGTATTTACCTTTAGATTTTTTGTCCTGAGGCAAAAAGGTTCCTTTCCCCCCAGTAACAGTTGAAATAATAGAATCCAACTGTGAACCAAATAATTTATTACCTTGGAAAGAAAGAGAAAGCAAAGTTGACTTAGAAGTCATATCTGCATTCCAAGATTTAAGCCATAAAGCTCTTCTAGCTAAGATAGCTAAAGACATATACCTGACATCAATTCTAATGATATCAAAAATGGCATCACAAATAAAGTTATTAGCATGTTGAAGAAGTTTAACAATGCTATAAGCATTATGGTCTGACACTTGTTGTGCTAAAGCCTCCAACCAGAAAGTTGAAGCTGCAGCAACATCAGCCAAAGAAATAGCAGGTCTAAGAAGATTACCTGAACATAAATAAGCTCTCCTTAGAAAGGATTCAAGCTTCCTGTCTAAAGGATCCTTAAAGGAAGTACTATCCGCCGTAGGAATAGTAGTACGTTTAGCAAGAGTAGAAATAGCCCCATCAACTTTAGGGATTTTATCCCAAAACTCTAATCTATCAGATGGCACAGGGTACAATTTCCTAAACCTTTGAGAAGTTGTAAATGAAGTACCCAGACTATTCCATTCCCTAGAAATTACTTCTGAAATAGCATCAGGAACTGGAAAAACTTCAGGAATAACTACATGAGGTTTGAAAACCGAATTTAAACGCTTAGTAGATTTAGTATCAAGAGGACTAGACTCCTCCATATCTAATGCAATTAACACTTCTTTAAGTAAAGAACGAATAAACTCCATCTTAAATAAATATGAAGATTTATCAGTGTCAATATCTGAGGCAGAATCCTCTGAACCAGATAGATCCTCATCAGAAACAGATAAGTCAGAATGATGACGGTCACTTAAAAATTCATCTGAAATATGAGAAGTTTTAAAAGACCTTTTACGCTTACTGGAAGGAGGAATAACAGACAGAGCCTTCCTAATAGATTTAGAAACAAATTCTTTCACATTAACAGGGACATCCTGAACATTAGATGTTGAAGGAACAACAACAGGTAATGGATTATTACTAATGGAAATACAATCTGCATTAGAAAGTTTATCATGACAGTTATCACAAACAACAGCTGGAGGAACAGTTACCAAAAGTTTACAACAGATGCACTTAACTTTGGTAGAACCAGCATCAGGCAGCGTCTTTCCAAAAGTAGATTCTGATCCAGGGTCATGTTGAGACATCTTGCAATATGTAATAGAAAAAACAACATATAAAGCAAAATTATCAAATTCCTTAAATGAAAGTTTCAGGAATGGGAAAAAATGCCAAATGAACAAGCCTCTAGCAACCAGAAGCAATGAAAAAATGAGACAGAAATAATGTGAAAAAAAAGGTGGAGACAAAAATGACGCCCACATTTTTTGGCGCCAAGAATGACGCCCACATTATTGGCGCCAAGTACAACGCCCATATTTTTTGGCGCCAAGTATGACGCCACATCCTGTGACGCTGAAAAAAACGATGCCCACAATTTTGGCGCAAAAAAACGTCTGAACGTCAAAATATGACGCAACCATATGCAAACTTCCGGCGTCAATTAGGGCGCCGGAAATGACAAAAATTATATAAAAAATGGCATCACAAATAAAGTTATTAGCATGTTGAAGAAGTTTAACAATGCTATAAGCATTATGGTCTGACACTTGTTGCGCTAAAGCCTCCAACCAGAAAGTTGAAGCTGCAGCAACATCAGCCAAAGAAATAGCAGGTCTAAGAAGATTACCTGAACATAAATAAGCTCTCCTTAGAAAGGATTCAAGCTTCCTGTCTAAAGGATCCTTAAAGGAAGTACTATCCGCCGTAGGAATAGTAGTACGTTTAGCAAGAGTAGAAATAGCCCCATCAACTTTAGGGATTTTATCCCAAAACTCTAATCTATCAGATGGCACAGGGTACAATTTCCTAAACCTTTGAGAAGTTGTAAATGAAGTACCCAGACTATTCCATTCCCTAGAAATTACTTCTGAAATAGCATCAGGAACTGGAAAAACTTCAGGAATAACTACATGAGGTTTGAAAACCGAATTTAAACGCTTAGTAGATTTAGTATCAAGAGGACTAGACTCCTCCATATCTAATGCAATTAACACTTCTTTAAGTAAAGAACGAATAAACTCCATCTTAAATAAATATGAAGATTTATCAGTGTCAATATCTGAGGCAGAATCCTCTGAACCAGATAGATCCTCATCAGAAACAGATAAGTCAGAATGATGACGGTCACTTAAAAATTCATCTGAAATATGAGAAGTTTTAAAAGACCTTTTACGCTTACTGGAAGGAGGAATAACAGACAGAGCCTTCCTAATAGATTTAGAAACAAATTCTTTCACATTAACAGGGACATCCTGAACATTAGATGTTGAAGGAACAACAACAGGTAATGGATTATTACTAATGGAAATACAATCTGCATTAGAAAGTTTATCATGACAGTTATCACAAACAACAGCTGGAGGAACAGTTACCAAAAGTTTACAACAGATGCACTTAACTTTGGTAGAACCAGCATCAGGCAGCGTCTTTCCAAAAGTAGATTCTGATCCAGGGTCATGTTGAGACATCTTGCAATATGTAATAGAAAAAACAACATATAAAGCAAAATTATCAAATTCCTTAAATGAAAGTTTCAGGAATGGGAAAAAATGCCAAATGAACAAGCCTCTAGCAACCAGAAGCAATGAAAAAATGAGACAGAAATAATGTGAAAAAAAAGGTGGAGACAAAAATGACGCCCACATTTTTTGGCGCCAAGAATGACGCCCACATTATTGGCGCCAAGTACAACGCCCATATTTTTTGGCGCCAAGTATGACGCCACATCCTGTGACGCTGAAAAAAACGATGCCCACAATTTTGCCGCAAAAAAAACGTCTGAACGTCAAAATATGACGCAACCATATGCAAACTTCCGGCGTCAATTAGGGCGCCGGAAATGACAAAAATTATATCAAAAATGGCATCACAAATAAAGTTATTAGCATGTTGAAGAAGTTTAACAATGCTATAAGCATTATGGTCTGACACTTGTTGCGCTAAAGCCTCCAACCAGAAAGTTGAAGCTGCAGCAACATCAGCCAAAGAAATAGCAGGTCTAAGAAGATTACCTGAACATAAATAAGCTCTCCTTAGAAAGGATTCAAGCTTCCTGTCTAAAGGATCCTTAAAGGAAGTACTATCCGCCGTAGGAATAGTAGTACGTTTAGCAAGAGTAGAAATAGCCCCATCAACTTTAGGGATTTTATCCCAAAACTCTAATCTATCAGATGGCACAGGGTACAATTTCCTAAACCTTTGAGAAGGAGTAAATGAAGTACCCAGACTATTCCATTCCCTAGAAATTACTTCTGAAATAGCATCAGGAACTGGAAAAACTTCAGGAATAACTACATGAGGTTTGAAAACCGAATTTAAACGCTTAGTAGATTTAGTATCAAGAGGACTAGACTCCTCCATATCTAATGCAATTAACACTTCTTTAAGTAAAGAACGAATAAACTCCATCTTAAATAAATATGAAGATTTATCAGTGTCAATATCTGAGGCAGAATCCTCTGAACCAGATAGATCCTCATCAGAAACAGATAAGTCAGAATGATGACGGTCACTTAAAAATTCATCTGAAATATGAGAAGTTTTAAAAGACCTTTTACGCTTACTGGAAGGAGGAATAACAGACAGAGCCTTCCTAATAGATTTAGAAACAAATTCTTTTACATTAACAGGGACATCCTGAACATTAGATGTTGAAGGAACAACAACAGGTAATGGATTATTACTAATGGAAATACAATCTGCATTAGAAAGTTTATCATGACAGTTATCACAAACAACAGCTGGAGGAACAGTTACCAAAAGTTTACAACAGATGCACTTAACTTTGGTAGAACCAGCATCAGGCAGCGTCTTTCCAAAAGTAGATTCTGATCCAGGGTCATGTTGAGACATCTTGCAATATGTAATAGAAAAAACAACATATAAAGCAAAATTATCAAATTCCTTAAATGAAAGTTTCAGGAATGGGAAAAAATGCCAAATGAACAAGCCTCTAGCAACCAGAAGCAATGAAAAAATGAGACAGAAATAATGTGAAAAAAAAGGTGGAGACAAAAATGACGCCCACATTTTTTGGCGCCAAGAATGATGCCCACATTATTGGCGCCAAGTACAACGCCCATATTTTTTGGCGCCAAGTATGACGCCACATCCTGTGACGCTGAAAAAAACGATGCCCACAATTTTGGCGCAAAAAACGTCTGAACGTCAAAATATGACGCAACCATATGCAAACTTCCGGCGTCAATTAGGGCGCCGGAAATGACAAAAATGATATAAAAAATGGCATCACAAATAAAGTTATTAGCATGTTGAAGAAGTTTAACAATGCTATAAGCATTATGGTCTGACACTTGTTGCGCTAAAGCCTCCAACCAGAAAGTTGAAGCTGCAGCAACATCAGCCAAAGAAATAGCAGGTCTAAGAAGATTACCTGAACATAAATAAGCTCTCCTTAGAAAGGATTCAAGCTTCCTGTCTAAAGGATCCTTAAAGGAAGTACTATCCTCCGTAGGAATAGTAGTACGTTTAGCAAGAGTAGAAATAGCCCCATCAACTTTAGGGATTTTATCCCAAAACTCTAATCTATCAGATGGCACAGGGTACAATTTCCTAAACCTTTGAGAAGGAGTAAATGAAGTACCCAGACTATTCCATTCCCTAGAAATTACTTCTGAAATAGCATCAGGAACTGGAAAAACTTCAGGAATAACTACATGAGGTTTGAAAACCGAATTTAAACGCTTAGTAGATTTAGTATCAAGAGGACTAGACTCCTCCATATCTAATGCAATTAACACTTCTTTAAGTAAAGAACGAATAAACTCCATCTTAAATAAATATGAAGATTTATCAGTGTCAATATCTGAGGCAGAATCCTCTGAACCAGATAGATCCTCATCAGAAACAGATAAGTCAGAATGATGACGGTCACTTAAAAATTCATCTGAAATATGAGAAGTTTTAAAAGACCTTTTACGCTTACTGGAAGGAGGAATAACAGACAGAGCCTTCCTAATAGATTTAGAAACAAATTCTTTTACATTAACAGGGACATCCTGAACATTAGATGTTGAAGGAACAACAACAGGTAATGGATTATTACTAATGGAAATACAATCTGCATTAGAAAGTTTATCATGACAGTTATCACAAACAACAGCTGGAGGAACAGTTACCAAAAGTTTACAACAGATGCACTTAACTTTGGTAGAACCAGCATCAGGCAGCGTCTTTCCAAAAGTAGATTCTGATCCAGGGTCATGTTGAGACATCTTGCAATATGTAATAGAAAAAACAACATATAAAGTAAAATTATCAAATTCCTTAAATGAAAGTTTCAGGAATGGGAAAAAATGCCAAATGAACAAGCCTCTAGCAACCAGAAGCAATGAAATAATGAGACAGAAATAATGTGAAAAAAAAAGGTGGAGACAAAAATGACGCCCACATTTTTTGGCGCCAAGAATGACGCCCGCATTATTGGCGCCAAGTACAACGCCCATATTTTTTGGCGCCAAGTATGACGCCACATCCTGTGACGCTGAAAAAAACGATGCCCACAATTTTGATGCAAAAAAACGTCTGAACGTCAAAATATGACGCAACCATATGCAAACTTCCGGCGTCAATTAGGGCGCCGGAAATGACAAAAATTTTTGCGCCAAAAAAGTCAGCGCCAAAAATGACGCAATAAATTGAAGCATTTTCAGCCCCGGCGAGCCTAACAGCCCACAGGGAAAAAAGTCAATTGAAAAAAAGTCTTTTAAGGTAAGAAAAAAATATTTCATATGCATTATCCCAAATAATGAAACTGACTGTCTGAAATAAGGAATACTGATTATCCTGAATCATGGCAAATATAAGTTTAAACACATATATTTAGAACTTTACATATAAAGTGCCCAACCATAGCTTAGAGTGTCATAAAAAATAAGACTTACTTACCCTACGACACTCATCTACATATAGTAGACAGCCAAACCAGTACTGAAACGAGAATAAGTAGAGGTAATGGTATATAAGAGTATATCGTCGATCTGAAAAGGGAGGTAAGAGATGAATCTCTACGACCGATAACAGAGAACCTATGAAATAGATCCCGTAGAAGGAGATCATTGTATTCAAATAGGCAATACTCTCTTCACATCCCTCTGACATTCACTGCACTCTGAGAGGAAAACCGGGTTCCAGCCTGCTGCGAAGCGCATATCAACGTAGAATCTAGCACAAACTTACTTCACCACCTCCATGGGAGGCAAAGTTTGTAAAACTGAATTGTGGGTGTGGTGAGGGGTGTATTTATAGGCATTTTGAGGTTTGGGAAACTTTGCCCCTCCTGGTAGGAATGTATATCCATACGTCACTAGCTCATGGACTCTTGCTAATTACATGAAAGAAATGTTCTTTTATGATTTTGTGATTCAGACAGGGCATACAATTTAAAAAAAAATAATTATATTTTCAAATTTGCTTTGTTTCCATGGTATTCTTTGTTGAAGAGATACCTAGGTAGGCATTTGAAGCATACTACATGGCAGGAAATAGTGCTGTCATCTACTGATCTTGCAAATGGATGACATTCTTACAAAACTGCTGCCATATAGTGTTCCAGACATGCACTATCCTGAGCTTTGTTCAACAAAAGATACCAAGAGAATGAATACAATTTGCTAATAATAAGTAAATTAAAAAGTTGTTTAAAATTGCTTGCTCTATCTGAATAAGGAAATCAATATTTGGGATTTCATGTCTCTTTAAGAATCCCCAAAGACAACCAGTTGTGTTACTTTGTCACTGTGCCATATACTTGATTACATGTAACTGTAGAATAACCACCTCATGGAATAATTTGGCTACATAGTAAAATAATAATTGCACTAGATGAGTTTGGCATCATATTTCTGCAGTAAAAATATACATTTCTATCCAGTTTACAAAATCAAAGACAGCACAGTTTTACTGCAGGAAGACCATATCAGACCAATCTTTCTTTTTTTTTTTTACTGCATAACTAAACTAACAAGACCAGGGTGGAGCAGAAGATAAGATTTAGTAAGTAATTTAACACAGTCTCACACAAAAATAAATTCATAAACAGCATTGCTTTTGATTAGACTGAAAATATAGTTAAAGGGATGGTAAATTTAAAGCAATGTCTAATTCTCATACGATTCTAAAATAAAAATAAACATGAGTTTAATTCATGAAAAATTACAATGTTCAATTGTAATACCTTTATTCTGAACGCAACAGCTACTATATACTGGTATCCGCCAACAGCCCTGTGACAAAACATTTTTTTTTTTTAATGACGATAATTGCATTGTCCAATGAAATACGTGGCAAACTTTTATTGCTTTCCAAACCCACTCCGTGGGTATCCTTATGTTCTGTCCAATCCGGGCTGACAACTACAGTTGGAATATGGCGCTTCTATTAAGCTATGCGCAATATTGCGCAACGTCACTGAAAATGTCACTCCTTGAAACACTGGCTGGACCGCTCTACGTTTTTCAGTTATGTGAGTGTAAATTCGGCAGCAACCATAAGAAATGCGCATGCGCGATTTGGAGGATTTTGCTGCGCATGCCAAGTAGGGCCGATTCCTCATGTAATGATATGCAAGAGGACGAAATCGGATAGGTTATTTCTTGCTAACAGGTAATGTCCATATTAGAGGGAAGGCTTTGGTGACTATCGTTTTTCGAAAAATATAAGGTCAGTAACTTTAACTTTATGTTTATCTTCCATTTTATTTTGTTTATTGGGGTTAAAAAACGTAAAAGTAAGTAATCCTTCAAGGGTATAGCAAGTAAGTGAGATTTAACATCACAAACTGCAAAATGATGCATTTAATATCCAAAAAATTGAAGGTTAATAGATTCAATATTTACTGACAACATAAGGAGGAATGTGACTTTGGAACTGTTATTTCAAATTATTTGAAATTTGGTAAACAATATAGTAGAGCAGAGTTAAAGGGACATTAAACCCCCAAAAAATCTCTTATGATTCAGACAGAGAATACAATTTTAAACAAAATTCCAATTTACTTCTGTTATCTAATTTGCTTCATTCTTTAGATATCCTTTGTTAAAGAAATAGCAATGCACATGGGTGAGCCAATCACATGAGGCATCTATGTGCAGCCACCAATCAGAAGCTACTGAGCCTATCTCGATATGCTTTTCAGGAAAGAATATCAAGAGAATTAAGCAAATTAGATAATAGAAGTAAATTAGAAAGTTGTTTAAAATGGTATTCTCTATCTGAATCACGAAAGGAAAAAAAATGTGGGTTTAATGTCCCTTTAAGACCAATAAAACTACATGGTACATGGTAAAAAAATGAAATCTTAAAGGGACACTGAACCCAATTTTTTTCTTTTGTGATTCAGATAGAGCATGCAATTTTAAACAACTTTCTAATTTACTCCTATTATCAATTTTTCTTCGTTCTCTTGCTTTCTTTATTTGAAAAAGAAGGCACCTAAGCTATTTTTGGTTCAGAACCATGGTAAGCACTTGTTTATTGGTAGGTGAATTTACCCACCAATCAGCAAGAACAACACAGTGTGTTCACCAAAAATAGGCCGGCATCTAAACTTACATTCTTGCATTTCAAATAAAGATACCAAGAGAATGAAAATAATTTGATAATAGGAGGAAATTTGAAAGTTGCTTAAAATTGAATGCTCTATCTGAATCATGATAGAAAAAAATTGGGTTCAGTGTCCCTTTAAGCAAAATGAATTAGCTAAATAATAAACATCCATCAAGACCATCCTGGTGGTGTACATTAAGCAAAACAACAATAACGAAGGTTTTTAGCTCAGCATACTAAGGCACTGTGGCGGAGCTCTGTAGCAACCCAAGGGTTGCAGGTTCGATCCCTGGCGAGGTCCACTCAGCCGTTCATCCCTCCGAGGTCGATAAAATGAGCAGCGCCTTGAGACCCTTACGGGTGATTAGCCGTGCTTTACAAGTACCCAATACATACATACAGGTGTACAGACTCAGACAAACTCAGGCTACAACTATAACAGAAGCACTCTAATACATGAGATTTGTGGCTGCCCTTCACATAAGAGGAGCACCTAGAGGTCCACTTGTCGCTCCCCTTCTTATCAGTCAGTCGCTACTCCTGCTCTGTCCATCCCTGGGCACTGCCCGAGTGAGATGTAAACAAAACACTCCAAACTTGAAACCCAATTTTTTTCTTTCATGTTTCACATAGAGAATACAATTTTAAACAACATTCCAATTTACTTCCACTATCTAATTTGCTTTAATCTTTAGATATCCTTTGTTGATGAAATAGCAATGGACATGGGTAAGCCAATAACACAAGCCATCTGAGTGCAGCCACCAATCAGCAGCTACTGAGCCTATTCAAATATGCTTTCCAACAAAGGACATCAAGAGAATGATATTAGATAATAGAATTAAATTGGAAAGTAATTTGAAATTGCATTCTCTTTCTAAATCATGAAAGAAAATAATCTGGGTTTCATGTCCCTACTAGCTTAACTAGAAGTAAGTCATGTTAAAGCTCAGGGGTAAGCAGAACTACAATCCCGGACTTACAAAACAAACTGGGATGATTAACCCTGTTTATGCCAAGGATAACTATAGCAACTTTTAGGAAGTCATTCAATCATAAGCCATCCCCAGATCAAAAAGGCCTTCGCAACAGGCTTCTAAGGTAGGCTGAAAACCCACTTGCCACTTTGAAACATTGAACGCACTTACTCTTTCTCTCACTCAGTGCTTTAACACATTGGGGGTAGCTTTAACAAACAGCGAATGCTGCTTTCTACCCCCGAAGTTTCAGGTCCGCCTAAAACTTAAAGGGCCATAATACCCAAATGTTTAAACACTTGAAAGTGATGCAGCATAGCTGTAAAAAGCTGACTAGAAAATATCACCTGAACATCTCTATGTAAAAAAGAAAGATATTTTACCTCAAAAGTTCCTCAGTAGCCACATCCCACTGTAAAGGATTTCTAAGCAGTATATTAGTATGTCTGTCTTGGGACAGCTGAAAGGATGAGCCTTGTGCACTCTCATATTATTTCCCTATTCAGATTAGGGAAGTTTACAATGAAATCTCATGAGAGTTAAGTCAAATCTCATGAGATCACAGTAAAAGAGTTCATGACCTCAGCACTACTGATGCTGATTGGCTGCTGTTCATTTCTTCATTTTTTATTTTTTTTTTACCTGCAGCTGGGAGCAGCTGAATTATAACTTTTTACACAGAACTTACTCTGCTGAGCTGAGGAGATTGTGAGGTAAAATATCTTCCTTTTTTACATAGAGATGCTCAGGTGATATTTTCCTGTCAGCTTTTTACAGTTATACTGCATCAGTTTCAAGTGATTTAGCATATGAGTATTATGTCCCTTTAAGTTAAGAAGCAGCAGTTGTAAGACTGCTTCTCCTTAACTTGTCCGCCACCTTTTAGGTGGCGGACTGCAAGCATCTCGATCCAATCGGGATGATTGACACCCCTGCTAGCGGCCGATTGACTGCAAATGTGCAGGGCGCAGCATTGCATAAGCATTTCACAAGCATACGCTGTCCGCATTTAGCAATGCCGGGCGGACATGATTCACTACAGCGAATCCTGTCCGCCCTTCATTTGATAAATTGAACCCTTGGACTCATTTAAGGTTAATTCACGGAGAGATGGGAGCGAGGTGATATAAAAACATTCAAGTATATTAAGCTGAGGAGGACAGCATTTTTCACAAAACATATCCACAGAACCAATGAACTCAAATGTGCCAGAGGTTTGATTTAAGGTCTAATCACTGACCCCTTACTCACATCCAGGTCACCTACTGACAGCTGGAAACCCTATCTGGCCCCTGCATAATTTTTAGTAAATGTTTGCATGATACTTTTATTAATAAAACAAAAGGCTTCTTTTAATCTAAATTTAAATTTTGACAAAAGATTTCAGCTTTCTGCATGTTTGTGGTACTAATTTCAGAGTGTACAAAGTATCTGAATGGTGGACACAACTGGCATCAGCTAAGAAAATGCCCAATGTTTCTGCACCAGTTGGCTTATGTGTATCTTCTAAGGTCACTATTGGGTTGTTGGAGTATAGTTTGTCAGATGTTCTGTGCTGGACAATAAATACGACCCATCGATCTTAAACTTCCAATGTCTGTGCCAGTGTCTTAATTTACTGTTAAGGTTTTGTTGATATTCTCAGGGCTGATAGGGTATTTATAATCCCTTAAAGTGATGGTAAACTTTCTACTTTTTATAATCAGGTCTTGAATGTTAGTTATATTTTAGATGGACTTTAATTGATCACTTCTAATGAAGATGCGCTATAACTTACTTTTTTAATATAGAACTTTAATTCTTATACCCCTCACTCCCGCCGCCCACCTCAAAAGTAATTTTTTGTGAATTAAACGTTTGAACTGTTCTCCAATCAGTGCTCTATCCATATGGTACATTTAATGTAGATTATTATTATTATATTATTAGTATTATTGTTGATTGGAGAACAGTTCAAACAGTTAGCTCACAATTGTTTTTTTTACTTTTGACGTGGGCGGCGAGAATGTGCGGTATTAAAATGGCACAGCTAGATTAACAAGTAAGTTATAACGCATCTTCATTAGAAGTGGTCAATTAAGGTCCATCTAAAATATCACTAACAGTCAGGATCGGATTATAAAAAGTGGAAAGTTTACCATCACATTAAGCAACAGTGAAAAATAATTTTGCTGGCCTACAGAATTCTGGTAAAGTCACACATACAAATTTGTTACATTTTGTATTTCACATAGAATTGGAAATAAAATCCCAAAATACATAAAATATATTCTGGGTGGCAAAGAATATTATGTTACTTACTGTCAGAGATGTGAAGGTCAGACAGATCCCTCCAAACCCGTTAAGAGAAAGAGCTAGAAATATCACTGGAGCCAAAACTGCAAAAGGTAAAATTAAAATGATGTAGAAAATGTACTATATTTGTATAAAACAGTAGGCAAAAATAATTTAGTGCAGAAGAGGTCCTCTAGCATAAAAGATCAGACAGGAAAGTAAAGTTGCTACTATAATACTCTGAGAATATTGTTTATAGTAACATGCGATTCCTTTTAGTTGACCAGTTTATTAATAGATTTCAATCTTTCATGCACCTTTTTTTCAAGAAGAAAAATTCTGAAAAGACTTGAAAGTTTATGTAAAGTTTATGGTCTGTGATTACAATATTCCAATAAACTGTATCACACTTTAAAGGGACATTATACACTAGATTTTTCTTTGCATACATGTTTTGTAGATGATCCATTTATATAGCTCATCTGGGAGTGTTTTTGTAAAAATTTATAATTTTGCTTCTTTTTAAATAACGTGCTGATTTTCAGACTCCTGACCAAGCCCCAATGTTTTAGACGTATACTGATGTATACAGATTTCAGATAGCTTCTGTTGTATAATAGGTCTTTTCATATGCACAGGGGAGTTTCTGCTATCAGTCCCTTTCAGTGGGTGTCCCAGGCATCAACAGTGCTAAATTGGGAGCTTCTAAGTAATTTTTAAAAGGGTTTATACTGGATTTTTATATCAGTATCTGTGCATATTATTCTTTATAGTAGTGTCTATTACATGCAGTTAAATGAAAATTGGTGTATACTGCCCTTTAAATATAACTGCAGCATCTATTCCGATGCACTAGGTGACTAGGACAAAGCTTTTTTTGTTGTTTTTTCAAATTTGAGATCAACCCAGTCCATTAGAAAACCATTTGAAAAGCCAGTGATCATGTGTTTTTAAATTGTTTTTGGAATGAGTTATGTTTGCATTAGATTAGACAGTGATATTATTCCTTTCTGAGAAACATATTGCATTATCTTTGCTTTTATTCTATTACACAGCCTTAACCTCTTAAAAATCTTTCTCTTCTTTTTTTGTGGCTGTTTGTACGGCTTTTTAATACTAAAGGTATATAAAAGTGCAAAAAGACAATTCTATTATGTGCTATTTGCAAGCCATAGTGGAATAGTTAAATACTATAACTATGTAGTATTGTGCATGTTTTCGGGATATAATGTTTGCCAAACTCCAGAAGGAAATCATTCATTCCAATCATCAAATAGAAAATCATTATCTGCTTAGTTAAAAACCATAGAGATATGTGTGTATGTCTTTTTAATGGATTCGAACAGGAGCCTTATTGGTATAGTGTTTGTTGTATAATGGATTACGTTTTTTTTTTTTATTAGTACTTATCATTATTTAATGATTGAGCCCGTAGCATTTGTATCTGTTTCATGACCTGGCTCCCTAATTTCCATTCAATATGGCGGGAGTAATGTCAGTGTGTTTTGAGCATGCCTAAAACCAATGTTATAGGTTTTGGCTGGTGGTTTATCAAGTCTTTTTATCTGTGAAATTTCATAAGTGAAAAATGTGTAGATAATTATTGAAAATGTGGATTGTGATTAGAACAAACAGGACTGGCAGCTTTTAAGCAAATTAACATTTTTGGCTAAACCATTAATGAAAACGTGGTGCTGATGAAAAAAGAAAATGGCTGACTGTGTCAACATTAAACAAATTTAGTAACAGGCAGTAACATGAAAATAGTTATCAAACAATAGATTGTGATAAACACTTATGTGTTTAAATCTTGCAAATTTAAAATAAGTTTAGAAGCAGCAATCCACCGCTGGGAGCTAGCTGTACACATCTGGTGAGCCAATAACAAGAAGCATATGTGGGTAGCCAACAATTAATAGCTTGGTCTCAGTAGTGCATTGCTGATTTGGAGATGACTTTAACAATGTGCGAGAGTGCCCTAATATAATTTTGTTTTGTATTTTCATGTACACATTGTACACATAGGTTTTCATGATCATTAAAGTGATGGCGCTGCGGAATCTGTTGGTGCTCTACAAATAACCGATAATAATAATAATAATAATGGTAAACTTTCCACTTTTTATAGATTCAGAAGGGAAACAATATTTTAGATGGAGTTTTATTAATCAGTTGTAATGAGGATGCACTGTAACTTACTTTTTAATGAATCCGTGCCATTCTAATACCCCCCCGCTCTGGCCGCCCACTTCAAAAGTTTTTTGTTTTTTTGAGCTAACGGTTTGAACTGTTCTCCAATCGGCGCTCTAGCTACGACTCAAAAGCCGTACAGGTAGAGCGCCAATTTGAGTTCAAACCTTTAGCTCACAAAAAAAATTACTTTTGAAGTGGGCGGCCGGAGCTGATGAATCCATCCAAAAATATTGTTTAAATTCTGGATCTGATTATACAAAGGGGAAAGTTTACCATCACTTTAAAGGGAGAGTACAGTCATAATTATACATTAATCATTTAGGTAGAACATACAATTTTAAACAACTTTCCAGTTTACTTTTATTATTGAATTTGCTTCCTTCTCTTGTTATCCTTTGCTGAAAGGTTTATCTAGGAAAGCTCAGGAGCAGCAAATGACCTAGGTTCTAGCTGTTGATTGGTGGCTGCATATATATACAGATTGGCATTGGCTCACCCAAGTGTTCAGTTAGAAACCAGTAGTGCATTGCTGCTTCTTCAACAAACGATAACAAGAGAATAAAGCAAATTTGATTAAGAAATAAACTGAAAAGTTGTTTAAAATTGTATGTTCTACCTAAATCATGAAAGCAAAAAATTGTGTTTTATGTCCCTTTAAGATAAAATCACATATTTAAACTATTAAGTTGCGCACAACTAAACACCAGCATCAGGATGTTCATTTCTGATCGCCATGAAGTGTTTGGATGTTTGAACAAAAAATGCTAATAATACAATTAATTCAAATTACATGAATTTGATAATTGAACATGTTATACTATTAAAAAAAATGTGCATCCAACCCTATTAAAGGGACATGACACTCTAAAATGGGTTTCTCTGATCTATATTAGACAATTTCCAAAATGTAATAGAGTGATTTTTTATTTTTTAAATTATGTTTCTTGTGCTCTGCGATTGTTGTCCCTATCAGTGAGTGATCAGTACAGCCCCTCTTTAACATATATAATTTTTTGGATTACCATGCCCCTTTCGGCAGTCATTGTAAACAATAATTATATTAATTTGTTGTAATGTTTAACTTTTGCTCTGGCCAAACCCCCAGGAGAAAAATCACCTTAGGTGTATGGTTTTATGTGTTTAACCAGATTATTTGCTAGTCATATCGATAATTTGAGAGTTTATTTTTGTTCTCATTCAAATGGTAGTTAATAATAAAACAAGCTTTATACCTTCGGGGTCCATTTATCATTGTGCGGACGGACATGATCCGCTATAGTGAACCATGTCCGCCGCACATCGATAAATGATTATCATTGCACCAGCAGTTCTTGTGAACTGAGGGTGCAACGCCGCCCCCTGCAAATTCGCAGCCAATCAGCCTGGGGGTGTCAATCAACCCGATTGTATTCGATCGGGTTGATTTTCGGCGATGTCTGTCCGCCGCCTCAGAGCTGCTTCATAACGTGTGTTTCTGGCAAGCCTAAATAGACCCCCTTGCGTTTGCATGAAAATTCTGATAGACTGTAATGAGGCTCAATGGTTCTGCGCAAATCTCAGTAAATGAAATGAAACAAATGCTAAGCAAAATATTCCTAGTTATTTTACATACCTGAGGGGTCATATCCGGACAGAGCCATCAGCGCACAAGACAACGCAAAGCAGAAGCTGAGAAACATGAGAGGTATGTTACTGTCTATCTGATGCTGAAGATACAATATTAATTCTATATGGGAAACAATACCAATACATGCACAATACCTCACAACATTTATTTATTTTTCTGCCTGGAACCATGAGCGCTGGTGGCAGAACTATGGTGGCAAACAATGGTCTGGAGCATGGTCAGGCAGTCCAGTTAATGATTTATAGGTGAGTTTACCTGGTGTCTAGTTTCACTTTGTGAAACTGGTCTTAAACCAGCACTATCCAGCAAAAGTGCCAGTGTCAGTGCCAGTGTTCATTATCGCACTAGATGTCAAGCCTAATAACTTTATTGCCATTGCTAATTTCCATTCTGAATTTCATAGCAGAAAGTAACCTACCAGCACAAACTACATTGCCATATTCCAATGTGTCATGCCCTTGTTTTAAATACTGCCACTGGTGACATCTTTGCAGAATATTTTTCTAATCTATTTCTCAGTTTTTCAAAACCCCAAATCATATGACACAGCTATTATATTATATGATAAAATATACATCAACATATGTTCCACTGTCCAACCTTTGATGACCAGTAGATATAGGAAAATGCCATTAATAAAATACATAACAGAAAGATTGTCATATTGTTTATAGACAGGTATTTTACTGCAAGCAATGTGATATAAACATCATAGTCATGCTCCCAGCCTTCACTAACATTGCTTAATAAACAGTCTGCTAAAATTTGACCTTGATGATGGTCTCTGAGGGTTTGAATTCATACTGGAGGAAAACTACAACATTTAAAGGGATATGAAATCCATTTTTTTCTTTTATAATTCAGTTAGAGCATACAATTTTAAACAACGTTCCAATTTACTTCTAATATCAAATTTGTTGGGTTCTCTTGGTTTCCTTTGTATAAAAGCATACCTAGGTAGGCTCAGGAGCTGGCAGCAAGCTGCTAATTAGTGGCTGCAAATATATGCCTATTGTGATTGGCTTACCAATGTGTTTAGCTAGCCACCAGTAGTGCATTCCTGCACATTCAACAAAGGATACCAAGAGAACAAAATTGATAATAGAAGTGCTCTATCTGAATCATAAATTCAGTTTCATGTAACCTAAATAAACAGGCTACTGAAATTCGACCATGTTGATGGTCTTTGAGGTTTTGTAATTATATCGGAGGTAAACACTACAATACAATATTTAATCTCTGTCTTATTTTTAATAATTTATTAATTCTTCATTCCTAGTGTGATCAGGAGAAGATAAACACCAAATAATGTGGCATAAAATATTAAAGTATGATAACAGCTCTGATAAGCAGTTTCTTTATACAAATTATTGCTATTACCACAAATACTCAGTACACACAGTAAGGCCTGCCCTTTAAACAGAGCGAGAGGGGCGCCCGCCTAGGACCCCACAGTTTGGGGGGCTCACAATGTCAGGGGTGAGGGTATGAGAAGGTGCAATGTACATCCTATATTTATTTATGAAGATGTGTTTAATGTAATCAGGATGAGTAATATATAGTGTTATTCTTTATATAGGTAACACTCAATATTGGGACAGGGAGGGCCGTACAGGGGACAGGGTATACAGGGGTAGAGGAATAAGGGTACTGGGCTGAGGGGCCCCACAAATTTATTTTTGCCCAGGGCCCGCAAACACCAGTGCTAGTACCCAGTACAAAAACGTATGCATACAGTGACTTGTGACACAATCTAACTTACACATGTAGTGACTTGTGAAGGGCATAATGATCAAAAATTTGCCTGCATGGGAAGAAATCATTTAAAATCTTATGTTTTCTATTATAATATTGTACTTTGTGTGTCTCCTTCAAATCACGAACCCTGCACAGTGAGATAAACAGTTCACAATTCTAAAATTCTTTGACAGGCCATGCATTACTGACGAGACTTCTTAGATAATCTCGGCCCACCAGGGAGCTTGAGAGAATCAGGTCCATAGTCTATTTTAACACACGGTTACATTCACATAATGGGCCAGATTACAAGTGGAACATTATTTAACGCTCCCACTTGAGCGTTAACTGCGTTAGAAGTAAGCTTTTTGAATGAGTCCAGTTTCATTCGCATTACAAGTTGAAAGTAAACTGTTTTTGCTTGTACGCTAACCCAACAAGCCAAATTTACAATATTGCGCGAGTGATAACCTATATTCCCCTATAAATATCAATGGAGCAAAAAAAAGTGGAAAAAAAAGCCTAACACGCACGCAAACACGATTGCATATTCTCAAGGGCGCTAACCCAATATGAAAATATGAATATTTCACATTCCAATTTTCTACACATAGAAAAATATGTTCTATTCATTCATAAATACATATTTCGATATATATATCTGATTGTATTTGCACAAATATTTATCTATACCTATATATCTATATGATTATATATAGGTATAGATATATACATATGAGTTAAAGTTGAGGGTCGCATGGATTCCACTCAATATCAGCAGATACTTGAGAATAATGTTGAGAAATCAGTCACAAAGTTGAAGTTACGTCTGGGCTGGATATTTCAACAAGACAACAACTCAAAACCCTGCTCAAAATCTACTCTGGCATTTATGCAGAGGAACAAGTACAGTGTTCTGGAATGGTCATCCCAGTTCCCAGACCTGAATATCATTGAAAATCTGTGGGGTTATTTGAAGCAGGCTTTCCATGCTGGACAACCATTAAACCTAACTGAACTGGAGATGTTTTGCAAGGAGGAATAGTCCAAAATACCTTCATCCAGACACTCAGTACAGGCTATAGGAAGTGTCTAGAGGCTGTTATTTCTACTAAAGGAGGCTCTACTAAATATTGATGCAATATTTCTGTTGGGGTGCCCAAATTTATGCACCTGTCTAATTTTGTTTTGATGCATTTTGCACATTTTCTGTTAATGCAATAAACCTCATTTCACTACTGAAATATTACCATGTCCTGCAGTTATTTGATAGATCAAAATGAAATTGCTGATCCAAACACCCAATTATTTATAAATAAAAATCATGGAAATTGTCAGGGGTGCCTAAACTTTTGCATACGATTATATATATATATATATATATATATATATATATATATATATATATATATATATATATATATATATATATATATATATATGTGTGTGTGTGTGTGCCTATGTACGTATGTGTATATATGTCTGTAAATACATATATATACACATATAAATATAGATGTACACAGTCACACACACACACATATACAGGTATATATATCCATCCAACAACAAGAGCTGTATATATAAAAAAGAATGGCTTGTATATATATATATATATATATATATACACACACACACACATATATATATATATATATATATATATATATATATATATATATATATATACAGTACATACAGTGGCATCACTGGGTTTGGTGTCACACTCAGACACACTTAAAAACACACTCAGATGCACACACAAACACTCGGAAACACACTCAGACACACACACAAAACCACTATGACACACACACAAAAACACTCTTACAGACACAAAAATACTCAGACACACACACAAACACACTCAGACACACACAAAAACACTCAGACACACACACACACAAAAACACTCAGACACACACACACACACAAAAACACTCAGACACACACACAAAAACTCAGACACACACACAAAAACACTCAGACACACACACATACAAAATATGTAAACTGCAATGCATTAATTATAAAGCTCATGCTTTAGAGCTGCTCCCTGGCTCAGCAGAGCATCAAATGAAAGATAAACAGAGCACTCTAAAAATAAATCACTAAAGAAAAGGTTTAGGTGCGCAAACTATGAAAATTCTGCTCTCTGACTCTGTTCCAAGTCTGTCAGTGCACAGCCCCGGGCCGCGTGCCTACCGCTTCTTATGGCCAATGACCTCTGCACTCTGCCCACCCCCAGACCCCTGCCCGCCCTCCCCTCCTACCTCTTCAGTATGCACTTAGTGCACCGTAACCGTAACGGTCGGGTGGGCATCATACGTGGCTCATTCACTTTAGAGACAGTGTAAGACAGTCATGCGGTTAGGTGCCAGCTAGGGATGGGCGAATGTGTAAATTTCCGAATTCGAATGTTAGAACGAATATTATTACTGAAAATCGAATTATAAAACCGAATGTTGAAAAGAACAAATATTCTTAAAAATTCTATAATCTAATGCTATTTACAGTTTTCGAATGTCACTTTCGAATTTGAATGTTTATAATTATATTGAATATCCACATTCGAAATTTTGAATTTAACATTCTATTTAACAAATACTATTCAGAAGTTCAATAGTTCATGTGGTAGGGAGGGAATCTAGTAAATTGATACATAATAGATACAAATATATAATTTCAAATGTTTTTTATATAGAATATTGCATAATTCGAATATTACAAACATATAAATTCAAATTTTTTGAATTCGAATATTGCATAATTTGAATATTACATTTAAAGAAAGCATTAGAAATACTATTACAAATATAAATTCAATTTTTTTTAAACTAATATTTTCAAATGTAATCGTAAAATTCGAAACCGAACATTCAAAAATCGAATGTTAGAGTGTAATGTAAACATTCGAAATTCGATTTGAACGAACGAATGTGTTAAAATTTGTTTCATTTTTCGAATGTTGCGAAACATTCGCCCATCCCTAGTGCCAGCCCAGGCATCCCCCTCACGATTTCCTGTTTAGAGAGACAGCACAGCAGTGAGTGACTCCATTGCTCCACACGGATAAGCAGGCAGGTTTAGGCTAGCAGCGCAACTTTCGCAAGCCCCACGGCACGCCCACAACATTCATAGTGAAATTGGGCAGGGGAGGAGCAAAGTACAATCAAGCAAAAGCAGCCGGGAAAACTATTTGTGGAAATTGCAGCGCTGGCTCAAGGGGCAAAAAAATTAAATGTCTACAACTTCCCCAGTCTCATTAATGTTCACAAATGCTGGCCCCTCTAATAAAATGCATCTCTACATTGTATTTCTTTGAATTTCAATAAAATTTAATTTATTTTTTTTTATTTATTTTTTCTGGTGGTGTCACCCCCTGGAGGGTGTCACCCGGTGCGGCCCGCACCCCCCGCACCCCTAGTGACGCCACTGAGTACATACATACATATTTAGACATGTATATGTATGTATCTCAACATTAAAGCCCTCTGCCTGCCTTTTTTTTCTAACACCTGAAACCTCATATCTTTGAGCACTTATAACTTTTTTGTGCAATTTTTAAAAAAAAAAATTTTTATTGGATGGAGTTATTATAAGTTTAACTGTACTTTGTAATGTATTTTTGATGAATTTTGTAACAGTTTTTTGTTTTGCAAAACATATAACCAGAGCTCTGAGGTCGCGCTAACCCAACACGTGTTAGCTTCAATTGCACTCAAGCAATCGTGTTTACTTTCAACTTGCAATACAAATGAAAAACCCACGCACGCAAACTTCCGTGATAAACCCTTTTTCACTCACCCGTAACTGTTAGCAATCCACTCGTAATCTAGCCCTATATATACAGGCACGCACACAAACACTGTCTGATTATTTGTACAACATGTGAAAACACTGCTATTTAACTCAACCATTTTCCATACATCTCAATATCAACATAATAGGTACAGTCAGATGCATTTTTCTCATACTGATGTATGTCAAAACCTGCCTACTTTGACAAAACTTTTGTATATATACTAGTGTGCATTAAAAATTCTGTACATATATTAATTCTAAGTATGTATGTATTAACTCCTTCGTGACCAGACCACTTTTCAATTTTCTGACCGTTTGGGACCAGGGCTATATTTACATTTCTGCGGTTTTTGTGTTTAGCTATAATTTTCCTCTTACTCATTTACTGTACCCACACATATTATATACCGTTTTTCTCACCATTAAATGGATTTTCTAAAAATATCATTATTTTCATCATATCTTATAATTTACTATAACATTTTTTTTATAAAATATGATGAAAATGGAAAAAAAAAACACTTTTTCTAACTTTGACCCCCCAAACTGTTACACATCTACAACCACCCATGCTAAATAGTTTCTATATTTTGTCCTGAGTTTAGAAATACCCAATGTTTACATGTTCTTTGCTTTTTTTTAAAGTTATAGGACAATAAATACAAGTAGCACTTTGCTAATTCCAATCCATTTTCCCCCCCCAAAATTAGCTATAGTTACATTGGCATGTATATATTTTTTTTTAGTAGACAACCCAAAGTATTGATCATTGTTTTTTGGTAATTAGAAGGCCGCTAAATGCCGCTGCACACCACATGTGCATTATGCCCAGCAGTGAAGGGGTTAATTAGGGAGCTTATAGGGTTAATTTTAGCTTTAGTGAAGTGTAGTAGACAACCAAAAGTATTGTTCTAGGCCGATTTTGGTATATTTCATGCCGCCATTTCACCGCCAAATGCGATCAAATAAAAAAAAACGTTCACTTTTTCACAAACTTTAGGTTTCTCACTGCAATTATTTACAAACAGCTTGTGCAATTATGGCACAAATGGTTGTATATGCTTCTCTTGGATCCCCTTTGTTCAGAAATAGCAGACATATATGGCTTTGGCATTGTTTTTTGGTAATTAGAAGGCCGCTAAATGCCGCTGCGCACCACACGTGTATTATGCCCAGCAGTGAAGGGGTTAATTAGGTAACTTGTAGGGAGCTTGTAGGGTTAATTTTAGCTTTAGTGTAGAGATCAGCCTCCCACCTGACACATCCCACCCCTTTGATCCCTCCCAAACAGCTCTCTTCCCTCCCCCACCCCACAATTGTCCCCGTCATCTTAAGTACTGGCAGAAAGTCTGCCAGTACTAAAATAAAAGGCTTTTTTTAAAAATATCTATTCAGCTGTTATGGATCCCCCCCCTTAGGTCCCAACCTCCCTAATCCCCCCCAAACAGCTCTCTAACCCTCCCCCCGCTACCTATTTTCCGCCATCTTGGGTACTGGCAGCTGTCTGCCAGTGCCCGGTTCGGCCGCCCCCCCCAAAAAAAATAATAATCATTTTTTTATTAAATATTAATTTTTATGTAGTGTAGCTGCCCCCTTCAATATCCCCCTCCTAGATCTTTTGATCTTTATTTTTCCTCCCTCCTTCTCATTCACTTACTACATTGATGGCAGTAGTTGCCCCCCCGGATGCTCCCGGCACCCGGCGTGCACATTGCACTTACAGACAACGTATTCCGTAGAAAGATTGCGGGTAACCCAGTGTTAACGTTTGGTTGCACTGAGACACACCTGTGGAATAGACTAGGTAGGAAAAGGTCCCCTTCACCGCAATGTGCACTTAAAGGAACCGGATGCCGAGTAGAGATGGGCCGCCCACCCGCTTCCCTTCCGAGGCTCCCACCAACCAACGATCGGCACCATCGCCGAGTGAGTGTCTCTCTCTGCATTGGTGTGTAAAAAATGGTATTGCAGGATGTCTCAATATCGAGGCATCACTGCAATACCATGAAAGCAGCTGGAAGCATTCAGGATCGTTTCCACAGCTTCAAACCCCTAAGGACGTACAGGTTACATCGTTGGTCGTTAACTGACCTTTTTTGTAGGATGTACCCTGTACATTCTTGATCGTTAAAGGGTTAAGGGTATTTTTTTGTAGGACGTTCCAGGCACGTCCTCAGTCGGGAAGGGGTTTAGCAAGCATTCACTAAAGTTTTAATTATGCATGTTTACTACAAAGGTTTAATCATATATAAACCATAATGCAAGGTAAATATTAGTTATTAACTCATGGATAGCAGATTTCCACTATAAAACAATTGAGAAGAATCAATAATTTGTAACCATGTTGATTTGAATTAAAGGGACAGTCTAGTCAAAATTAAACATTCATGATTCAAATAGGGCATGTAATTTTAAACATGCCCTTTCCAACTTGCTTTTATCATGAAATTTGCATTGTTCGCTTGGTATTCTTAATTGAAAGCTAAACCTAGGTAGGCTCATTTGCTAATTTCTAAGCCCTTGAATTAACAGTTTTCCACAGCTATAGGGTGTTCGTTCATGTGTGCCATATAGATAACATTGTGCTCACGCCCATGGAGTTACTTATGAGAGGACATTGATTGGCTAATATGCAAGTCTGTCAAAAGAACTGAAATAAGGGAGCAGTCTGCAGAGGCTTAGATACAAGGTAATCACAGAGGTAAAAAGTATATTAATATAACAGTGTTGGTCATGCAAAACTGGGGAATGGGTAATAAAGGGATTATCTATCTTTTTAAACAATAACAATTCTGGAGTAGACTGTCCCTTTAAAAAAATTGGTTTTGCGTAATCAGTCACAATTACACTTTGGAGCTAGCTTAGAAAATAGCAATCTTCAAGACTAAGCATACACTAAGCAAGATGACATAAAACATAGCTATGCTGAGGTTTAATGAAGCCCATTCCATGATTACACAACAGTATAGATGAGGTTAAAACAAATCTTAAAGCAAATATTGCAATTAACTAACAAAAGCAGATCAAATCACTCACCTTCCCACTAATCTCAGAGGACGAGGACCATATCGATCCATCAGTATTCCTAAAGGAAGTGTTGCTGCGCTCAATAGAAACGAACCAATTGTAAATCCCAAATTCAGCATCTCTTCTTGAGCAGAACACGTCACCCAAGGCTGAGATGAACCATTATTATTTTCCAAATTTTGAGATGATAAGGCGCTCTTAACCTCAGATGAGTTTTCCTCTGGAGACACAATGATGTGGTAATTAATCATTTTCTATTGTATATGACCAGTGAGTAGGTATGAGTGGTAAGAGTTTAGACTTTAATACAGGTGTTTTTAGTATAATTTAGAAGACTTAGAATAAAAAAATAACTGTATTTATGAACAAAACACATTAATTTACTCACTACACTGACAAATTTCTAGTGTTCATCATTGTCATGTGTCCCAATAGTTGTATATCCTTATGACCCTCATTTCTCATATTTCTTTATTTTAGTTGAAGCATTGATTGAATAAATTGAGAACTATATTATTATGGATAATGTGATTTGTCTATATTTGCCATGATATTTTTCCATTAAAGAATGATATTCTTCACTTGGGTAACAAGCACTTGTTAGATTCTAGGTTTTTAGGTACACAGAATATACGTTTTTACTTGAGCTAATCGGCAAGATCAAACAGGTTAGAATTACAAAGGGGCATGAGACTGGCTGGGAAGGGATAGTGGTATATAGTACAGGCCGGGTGATGGTAGACAGCAGGCTTGTGAGATATATATAACTGTTTATAAGGAAATCCATTAACTTATGATGGGTGTTAGATTTAGTCTCAATTTTACAGCATATTATTCTTCTATATAACAAATGGGATAATCATAACAAAAAAATGTAAGCAGGACCAGATATTTCTCATAAAGAAATGGGAGTAACTCCTACATACAGAACTAATTGTGTACTTATATGTCCCAAACACAGTAACTGACAGAGGCATCAGCTCCCCAGCTGTCATGTTGCAGTTTGAAGGACAGATTTTACGATATGAGAAGATGAGATACGGATGCCGTTTGGACACACCTGTGCAGAGCTGGGAATAAAATCCTTCTTGCTGTAACATGATAAGCAGAGATCCCCATCCAAAAAGAACTGCAGAAAAGAAGAGGTTTTCCACTACTGCGGTGCAAGCAATCCACCATCGACGTGCAAAAGCGGTCTGTAGAGAAGGAGCCATGTTTGCTGGACACTGAGGCACTGGTATAAGTTGGAATTAAAGATAATAAGGATCCTTATGATATCTGAAAATGCAAGATGAGCAAAAAATTATTTTTGTTGAGAAATTGTGATCTACTAGGACATGGGAAAAAAAACAGAACATAGACAAAATACATAGTGTTCTTAATTAGCCAGAGGGACAGTCTAGTCAAAATTAAACTTTCATGATTCAGATAGGGCATGGAATTTTAAACAACTGTCCAATTTATTTTTATCATCAAGTTTGCTTTATTCTCTTGGTATTCTTTGTTGAAAGCTAAACTTAGGTAGGCTCATGTACTAATTTCTAAACCCTTGAAGGCCACCTCTTATCTCAGTGCATTTTGACAGTTTTTCACAGCTAGACAGCACACAATTCTTTTTTGTCTACCTATCCCCTTTCCTAGGTGACTCATCTAAACGTCTAACAACTGAACTTGGTAACAAGGTTGGTCCTTTATACTGCAGTTGGGTCATTCCATTTTTATCTGAGCTTTTGCATTTTGTATGTTAACTTAAGGTATGTATTAGGTTTTGTTTTACTTGTAAAAGTGTGAGATATGACATATATGTTGCAAAAATGTAAAGTATATATATATATATATATATATATATATTAAACAGCAAAACTCTTAAGTCGTTTCGAGATTGTATGTTCTCACCAAAAAAAGGGAAATTCTTAGTTTAGGTAAACCCTTACAGAAATTAAAAATGTAAACGCTTTCCTCCCCCTCCTTGGTAGGCTACATTAAACCACCTTATTTAAGAGTTCTTTATTTAATAACAAAAATGTTAAAAGTAAGGTTTAGGTTAAGATTTGTACTGAATATTTGATGTGCCATACAGCTGCAAGGTTCTCCATCCCCTACTCTGTTTAGACACTTCACAATCTCCTTTCCAGTTTTCCATTTTATAATGATGTCATATTGAGAAGTTAAGCCTTAAACACGGGTGAAATATGTTAATAAACAAATTATATATGCAAAAGAAGCGTTAAAAGAGATTTTTCTGTATTTGTACCATGCAAAATAATAATAATACACTTAACTTCTCATTCTCTTGAACAATCCCTATTTTAATACAGCACATAAATCTAGGGCAAATAAATCTACTTGTTGGGGTCATATATACCAAGTAAGCATGCTCAGTCAGTCAATACAGTCTTGTCTTGCCAGGCTAAGCCAGTATCCAAGACCTCTTAAGTTATAAGTAATATGTAAATGTTTTAATTTGTCCTCTAATGTAGCCCCTCATTAAAGAAAAAAAAAAATGGACACCTCTAACATATGACATCGGAACTGGTGACAACAGTCATCTGGGTGAATACAGTGAGATAATAAGAGATATGGACAAACCCTATGTAATAGGTCTAAACCCCACATTCAGCAATTAACTGACTGCAAACTGTTTCACGCTTGTTTAAAATACCAAAAGCAAGAGCAGTGAGACAAAGAGTTAAGGAGTGGCTGGAGAAGAGCCAGGGCAGCAAAAAAATCAATCTGCCAAAATCAAAGAGATAAATACTCTAGTATTATAGCATAGTACTCCATATTATCTGACAGCAAACACAGAAAAGCCTCTGGGTGTTTAGGGCAGATACGAAAGATCTCATGGTTTCGCATTGACTTGTTTCGTTGGGAAAAGTAATACTACTGCTTTTATTATTATCGGTTATTTATAGAGCGCCAACAGATTCCCAATTTACTGCTTGGTAACACTATATAGCTCTCTGATTAAAATAAGAGGTTTGATAAAGAGTGAATGAAATAATACTTATACATATTTGATTTTGTTTTGTTATAGTGATAAATGTATTGTCACTATTTATTACAGAATATTAAAGGGACAGTAAAGTCAAAATTGAAAATTCATGATTTAGATACAGCATGCAATTTTAAACAACTCTTCAGTTTACTTCTATTATTAAAATTTCTTTGTTTTCTTGACTCCTTTGTTGAAGAGAAAATCTAGGTAGGCTCATAGGAGCGGGCACTCTATGGCAGCAGTGTTTGCAACAATGTATAACAACTCTACAAACAATATTGCAAAATACTGCTGTCATAGAGTGCTAAAGAAACACGCACACTCTTCAGCTCAAATGAGCCCACCTGATTTACTCTTTAACAAAGAATACCAAGAGAAAGTAAATTGGAAAGTTTTACTGGCCCTTTAAACACTATGTTTAATTGTATAGCACAGTAAATATATTTTAATGCACTGTACATTGTTTACTTTGCCTAGTATTACTGTAATATACCTGATACTTTTTCACCTTCCTTAAAGGGACCATGCTGTAATTACCAAATAGACTGTCTGTGTATAAGACAACGTTATGGGGGTCAATTTATCAAGCGCCGTACGGAGCTTGATACCCCGTGTTTCGGGTCGCCGGAAACAGAAGCTATGAAGCAGCTCTGAGGCGACGGACAGAAATCAACCCGATCGAATACGATCGGGTTGATTGACACCCCCTGCTAGCAGCCAATTGGCCGCAAATCTGCAGGGGGGCGGTATAGCACCAGCAATTCACAAGAACTGCTGGTGCAATGATAAATGCCGACAGTGTATGCTGTCGACATTTATCGACGTGCAGCGGACATGATACGCTATATCGTATCATATCCACTCGCACTATAATAAATTGACCCCATGGTGTGTCTCAAATATCAAGTTATAGCAGTGCCTATGGGGCCTATCTATCAAGCTCCGAACGGAGCTTTATGGCTCGTGTTTCTGACTCGCCAGAAACACAAGTTATGGAGCAGCGGTCACAAAGACGGACAGGAATCGAGTACGATCGGGTTGATTGACACCCCCTGCTGGCGGCCCATTGGCCGCGAGTCTGCAGGGGGCGACGTTGCACCAGCAGCTCTTGTGAGCTGCTGGTGCAATGCTGAATACGGAGAGCGTATTGCTCTCCGCATTCAGCGAGGTCTTGCGGACCTGATCCGCACTGTCGGATCAGGTCCGCAAGACTTTTGTTAAATTGGCCTCTATGACTGGTTGCAGCAAAGGAGACCAATATCATGAATTCTACCAACATTTTCATGGGGTATATTTCAACTTTCAAGGTCAAAGCAAAGCACAGTAAATGTTACAAAAAATTATCACAGTTTCAAACTCTTTTAAATGATTTATTGTTATTTTGCAATTCAGTGCTAAATGGCTGATATAAACAGGCAGACCTTGTTTTATTGCGCATTGCAGATATTGAATTTTTTTTTATACAAACTGAAGGTTTGTGGTTACCCTACATCAAGCAAGTCTATTGGTGCCATATTTTCTAACATATATACACATATAAACAAATAAATTCATATGTATACACCTTTATACACACACATTCGTTGAAGGCTTAGATGATGGTTAGCCTTTTTTTAGCAATAAAGTATTTTATAATTATTTCTCCAACATTGGTGTGTCCGATCCACGGCGTCATCCATAACTTGTGGGAATATTCTCTTCCCCAACAGGAAATGGCAAAGAGCACAGCAAAAGCTGTCCATATAGCCCCTCCCAGGCTCCGCCCCCCCAGTCATTCTATTTGCCGCTCTGAACAAGTAGCATCTCCACGGAGATGGTGAAGAGTATGTGGTGTTTAGTTGTAGTTTTTTATTCTTCTATCAAGAGTTTGTTATTTTAAAATAGTGCTGGTATGTACTATTTACTCTGAAACAGAAAGAGATGAAGAATTCTGTTTAAAAGAGGAGTATGATTTTAGCAGCAGTAACTAAAATCAATTGCTGTTCCCACGCAGGACTGTTGAGCTGAGAGAACTTCAGTTGGGGGGAACAGTTTGCAGACTTTTCTGCTCAAGGTATGACTAGCCATTTTTCTAACAAGACTGTGTAATGCTGGAAGGCTGTCATTTTCCTTCATGGGGATCGGTAAGCCATTTTCTTAGACTTAGAAAGAATAAAGGGCTTATTATGGGCTATTAACTGGTGGACACTCTTAAGGGCTAAATCGATTGTTTATTTAAGTTGTTTTTTAAAGTTTGAAGTAATTTTCACACTTTTATTGTTTGGGGAACGTTTTTATCGCCAGGCACTAGTTTAGACACCTTCCCAGTCAGGAAGGGCCTTTCACTATAGTAGGCAGAGCCTCATTTTCGCGCCATTATTGCGCAGTTACTTTTGAGTACAGTGCATGCAGCTGCATGTGTGAGGGTCTGGTATCCACTGAAAACGTTCCTAGAAGGCTTGAATTGGTATCGTATACCCCCCTGGGTTTGGTGAAGTCGCAACAAAGGCTGTGGCTGGGACTGTAGTGGGGTTAAAATTGCAAACGGCTCCGGTTTCCACATTTTAAGGGTTAACAGCTTGAAAATTGGGGTGCAATACTTTGAATGCATTAAGACACTGTGGTGAAAATTTGGTAAAGATTGAATAATTCCTTCATAGTTTTTCACATATTCAATAATAAAGTGTGCCCTGTTTAACATTTAAAGAGACAGTAACGGTTTTGTTTTAAAACGGTTTTTGTGCTTTATTAACCAGTTTAAGCCTGTTTAACATGTCTGTACCTTCAGATAGATCATGTTCTGTATGTATGGAAGCCAATGTGGTTCCTCCTTCAAATATATGTGATAATTGTGCCATAGCGTCCAAACATAGTAAGGACAGTACTGTCACAAATAGTAAGGTTGCCCAGGATGATTCCTCAGATGAAGGAAGTAGAGATAGTTCTACATCCTCTCCTTCTGTGTCTATACCAGTTATGCCCGCGCAGGTGACCCCTAGTACTTCTAGCGCGCCAATGCTTGTTACTATGCAACAATTGACGTCAGTAATGGATAACTCCATAGCTAATATTTTATCCAAAATGCCAGCATTTCAGAGAAAGCGCGATTGCTCTGTTTTAAACACTGTAGAGCAGGAGGGCGCTGATGATCATTTTTCTGTCATACCCTCACACCAGTCTGAAGTGGCAGTGAGGGAGGGTTTGTCAGATGGAGAAATTTCTGATACAGGAAGAATTTCTCAGCAGGCAGAACCTGATGTTGTGACATTTAAATTTAAATTAGAGCATCTCTGCGCATTACTTAAGGAGGTGCTATCTACTCTGGATGATTGTGACAATCTGGTCATCCCAGAAAAATTGTGCAAGATGGACAAGTTCCTAGAGGTCCCGGTGCACCCTGATGCCTTTCCGATACCTAAACGGGTGGCGGACATAGTAAATAAGGAGTGGGAGAAGCCAGGCATACCTTTTGTCCCTCCTCCTATATTTAAGAAATTGTTCCCTATGGTCGACCCCAGGAAGGACTTATGGCAAACAGTCCCTAAGGTTGAGGGGGCGGTTTCTACACTAGCCAAACGCACGACCATTCCCATTGAGGACAATTGTGCTTTCAAAGATCCTATGGATAAAAAGTTGGAGGGTTTGCTTAAAAAGATTTTTGTACAGCAAGGTTACCTCCTTCAACCTATTTCGTGCATTATTCCTGTCACTACAGCGGCGTGGTTCTGGTTCGAGGAACTGGAAAAGTCGCTCAGTAGGGAGACTCCGTATGAGGAAGTCATGGACAGAATTCACGCGCTTAAGTTAGCTAATTCCTTTATTTTAGACGCCGCTTTGCAGTTAGCGAGGTTAGCGGCGAAAAATTCAGGGTTTGCAATTGTGGCGCGCAGAGCGCTCTGGCTAAAGTCTTGGTCGGCGGACGTATCTTCCAAGACAAAATTGCTTAATATCCCTTTCAAAGGTAAGACCCTTTTTGGGCCAGAATTGAAAGAGATTATTTCAGACATCACTGGGGGAAAGGGCCATGCCCTCCCACAAGATAGACCTTTCAAGGTTAAGAATAAGTACAATTTTCGTTCCTTTCGCAATTTCAGGAACGGACCGGCTTCCAACTCTGCAGCCTCTAGACAAGAGGGTAACGCTTCCCAGACTAAACCAGCTTGGAAACCAATGCAAGGCTGGAACAAAGGTAAACAGGCCAAGAAGCCTGCTGCTGCTACCAAAACAGCATGAAGGGGTATTCCCCGATCCGGGACCGGATCTAGTAGGGGGCAGACTCTCTCTCTTTGCTCAGGCTTGGGCAAGAGATGTTCAGGATCCCTGGGCACTAGAAATAGTCTCACAGGGTTATCTTCTAGAATTCAAGGAACTACCCCCAAGGGGAAGGTTCCACATGTCTCACTTATCTTCAAACCAAATAAAGAGACAGGCATTCTTACATTGTGTAGAAGACCTGTTAAAGATGGGAGTGATACACCCAGTTCCAACTGTGGAACAAGGTCAGGGGTTTTACTCAAATCTGTTTGTAGTTCCCAAAAAAGAGGGAACTTTCAGACCAATTCTGGATTTAAAAATTCTAAACAAATTTCTCAGAGTTCCATCGTTCAAAATGGAAAACATTCGAACAATTTTACCTACAATCCAGGAGGGTCAATACATGACTACCGTGGATTTAAAGGATGCGTATCTACATATTCCTATCCACAAAGATCATCATCAGTTCCTAAGGTTCGCCTTTCTGGACAAACATTATCAGTTCGTGGCTCTCCCATTCGGGCTAGCCACTGCTCCCAGAATTTTCACAAAGGTGCTCGGATCCCTTCTAGCGGTTCTAAGACCAAGGGGTATTGCAGTGGCACCTTATCTGGACGACATTCTAATTCAAGCGTAGTCTCTTTCCAAAGCAAAGGCTCATACAGACATTGTTCTAGCCTTTCTCAGATCTCACGGGTGGAAGGTGAACGTAGAAAAAAGTTCCCTGTCTCCGGCGACAAGAGTTCCCTTTTTGGGAACAATAATAGATTCTTTAGAAATGAAGATCTTTTTGACAGAGGTCAGAAAGTCAAAGCTTCTAAACGCTTGTCAAGTTCTTCTCTCTATTCTACAGCCTTCCATAGCTCAGTGCATGGAAGTAGTAGGGTTGATGGTTGCAGCAATGGACATAGTTCCTTTTGCTCGAATTCATCTAAGACCATTACAACTGTGCATGCTCAAGCAGTGGAATGGGGACTATACAGACTTGTCTCCAAAGATTCAAGTAGACCAGATGACCAGAGACTCACTCCGTTGGTGGTTGTCCCAGGATCACCTGTCTCAGGGAATGAGTTTCCGCAGGCCAGAGTGGGTCATTGTCACGATCGACGCCAGTCTATTAGGCTGGGGCGCGGTCTGGGATTCCCTGAAAGCTCAGGGTCTATGGTCTCGGGAAGAGTCTCTTCTCCCGATAAACATCCTGGAACTGAGAGCGATATTCAATGCTCTCCGGGCTTGGCCTCAACTAGCGAAGGCCGGATTCATAAGATTCCAGTCAGACAACATGACGACTGTAGCTTACATCAACCATCAGGGGGGAACAAGGAGTTCCTTGGCGATGAGAGAGGCATCCAAAATCATCAAATGGGCGGAGGATCACTCCTGCCACCTATCTGCAATTCACATCCCAGGAGTAGACAACGGGAAGGCGGATTATCTGAGTCGTCAGACTTTCCATCCGGGGGAGTGGGAACACCACCCGGAGGTTTTTGCCCAGTTGACTCACTTATGGGGCATTCCAGACATGGATCTGATGGCGTCTCGTCAGAACTTCAAGGTTCCTTGCTACGGGTCCAGATCCAGGGATCCCAAGGCGACTCTAGTGGATGCATTAGTGGCGCCTTGGTCGTTCAACCTAGCTTATGCGTTTCCACCGTTCCCTCTCCTTCCCAGGCTTGTAGCCAGGATCAAACAGGAGAAGGCCTCGGTGATTCTGATAGCTCCTGCGTGGCCGCGCAGGACTTGGTATGCAGACCTGGTGAATATGTCATCGGCTCCACCATGGAAGCTACCTTTGAGACAGGATCTTCTAGTACAAGGTCCATTCGAACATCCAAATCTAGTTTCTCTGCAGCTGACTGCTTGGAAATTGAACGTTTGATCTTATCCAAACGTGGGTTTTCAGATTCAGTGATAGATACTCTGGTCCAAGCCAGAAAACCTGTGACTTGAAAGATTTACCATAAAATATGGAAAAGATATATCTGTTGGTGTGAATCCAAAGGATTCTCCTGGAGTAAGATTAAAATTCATAAGATCCTCTGGGAGGGGCTATATGGACAGCTTTTGCTGTGCTCTTTGCCATTTCCTGTTGGGGAAGAGAATATTCCCACAAGTTATGGATGACGCCGTGGACCGGACACACCGTTGGAGAAAGTAATTTATCAGGTAAGCATAAATTCTGTTTTTAGATATAATGCTATTGCACACTTAATAGACTACAGTATAGTGTAAACAGAACTTTTATATGCACTGGGAAACAAAAAAACTAGTGTGACTCAGTTTATTGCTATATTCGCTTTATTGCAGTGGCCTGAACCGAACCGAGAATATCTCTGAGATACTCCTACTCCTGTACCATGAAAACAAGTTGATTTTGTTTTTTAGTCCCTTCTATTGTAATGCTAAGAGCTACAATGTGAGAGATATTACCAAATTTGATGTACCAATGTTTCATTATACGATTAAAATCTAAATGTTGTCATTTGATAGTCTATGCTTAACTCTTCAAATAAGGACTGAATTAGTCATAAAATACTGAATGCAGCTACACCTCTGATCATGTGATATGAGTTTGTCGGCCACTCTCAACTGTCGTGCTGGAAACTCTACTACCTGTAATATTCAATAATTGACTGCACTGAAGAGATTATAGCACATGATCTGTCTGTTTAAAGAACAAATTATAGGTAAGATATGGTACACTGTAATATTCCCAATGATTTTTTAGTATGACTGCCTACACTAATTAAAGGGATACTAAACCCATTTTTTTCTTTCTTTCGTGATTCAGATAGAGCAAGCAACTTTTTAATTTATTTCTATTATCAATTTTTCTTTGTTCTCTTGCTATCTTTATTTAAAAAGCAGGAAAGTAAAGCTTAGAAGCCGGCCCATTTTTGGTTCAGCAAATGGGTAACACTTGCTGATTGGTGGCTAAATGTAACTACCAATAAGCAAGTGCTATCCAGACTGCTGAACCTAAAATGAGTTGGCTCCTAAGCTTTACATTTCTGCTTTTCAAAAAAGATAGCAAGGGAACAAAGAAAAATTGGTAATAGGAGTAAATTAGAAAATTGCTTAAAATTGCATGCTCTATCTGAAAAAAAAAACAATTGGGTTTAGTATCCCTTTAAGGAAAATTCCAATTTTTCTATCATGCATTGAGAAAAAGTATGCTATTCCCACGGACTATCAGTGGTCCAAATCTTGCTAACTATTGCTCAGCACAAGCATGTCTTTGCAAGTAGTACTCCACCTTCTCCTCTTAAAACAACATGCAGTGAAACACAACTATCATTTCCAAATTTGTAAGACAAAAATAAACTTTGTATGAAACTGAATGGTGTAAATAAACTGTGGACGTACTAGATATTTCTGAGAGGTGCGGTGCAAGAGTATACTTAAAGGGGATTAGAATCAAAATTAAACTTTCATGATTTAGATAGAGATTGCAATTTTAAACAACTTTCCAATTTACTTCTTTTATCAAATTTGTTTTGTTCTTTTGGTTTTCTTTAGCTTAGGAGTGTGCATGTGTATATGGCAGTAGTGTTTGTGTCCTACATTGCTATAATTAATGTTGCAAACACTGTTCCCAGGTGGCTTAAGACAAGTGCACGCTCCTGAGCTCACCTAGGATTACTCTTTAACAAATGATACAAAGAGTACTAAGCAAAATTGATAATCAAAGTAAATTGGAAAGTTGTTTATAATTACAAGCTCTATCCAATTTAAGTTTAATTTTGACTTTACTATCCATTTAAAGAGGCATGCATTTACTTAATTCTTTTAGTATCCTTAGTATCCTTAGCTGAAAAGCATATCCAGGTAGGCTCAGGAGCAGTTATGCATTACAGGGAGCTGATTGGTGGCTGCACAAAAATGCCCCTTGTCATTGGTTTACTAAATGTGTTCCGCTAGCTCCCAGTAGTGCATTGCCGCTGCTTCAGCAAGGATACCAAGAGAAAGAAGCAAATTGCAAGTTAAAAGACCATAGAGAAAAGGGGAGACTGAAAGGAGGATTTAAACATAAAATATAAGCTAGTGACCTTCGAGTACCACCCACTCATGATTCTTAGCTTTTCACTGTTCTTAGTAAGAATCCCCACATTCAAAACCCACATCTAGAACTGGTTGTGCTGCAAAAATAACACATTTTTAAAATCTGAACCTGATATTGTGTGTGTAAAAAAAAGTTTTTGTTAAATTTTTCATGTAAAAATAAAATACTGTTTTGTTAGAGCATTTTATTTTTAAGTGAATGTACCTTTTTTAACTATGTGTTTACAGAGACAGAAAGGTCTAAATTGAAATGTGCATGGGTGCATTTTAATTGTAAATAGAAGCATTTGTTTTACTATATACTTTCATTAGCAAAAATATTTATAGTAAAAGTTATTAGTTTTTCAGCAGCATATGCACATATCCTGTGAGGACCCGTGCACCAGTATTCATACACAAAGAGCTGGAGTAGTGTGTTTCGTGCCTATGGGCACTTCATTTGTTTCATACAAACCCCTGCTGACCCTCTGGGAAGGTGTGGTGTTTGAAAGCTGGTGCACGTGCCCTCACAGGATATGTGCATATGCTGCTGAAAAAACAGTAATAACTTTTACTAGAAGCTTTTACTGGAAGCATTTTTGGTAATTGAAGTATAATATAAACATGCTTTTTTTTTTTTTTAAAGAAAAAGATTAAGTGGACCCGTGCACATTTCAGTTTTGACCTTTCCCTTTAATGCCTTCAAAAGGGATTACAAATGTAAAGACTATCACCTTGCAAGCTCACATTCCAATCTTGAGCAGGAAAGAGTTACTGATTGGTGGATATGCCTAATTGCCTCACCACATACTCTTCAGGTATGCACAGTATCTGAATGTACAACTTTAAAGGGACAGTTTACTTATTGCTGAAAAAGATAGATAATCCCTTTATTACCCATTCCCCAGTTATGCATAACTAACACTGTTATATTAATATACTTTTTACCTCTGTGATTATCTTGTATCTAATGCAGGCTGCTCCCTTATTTCAGTTCTTTTGACAGACTTGCATTTTAGCCAATCGGTGCTGACTCCTAGGTAACTCCACAGAAGTGAGCACAATGTCATTTTAAATTTGAAATAGAATTCACAGATTTACAGAAAGTTGTTGACTGTATTAAGCTAGACTGTGTGAATGAAGATGATTTGTATGAATATGTTTTCTGTACCAAACTGTATCTAATTGTAAAATAAAGTATTTTTTTTCAGTAACTACTGTATAATTTTTTATTTTTCTACAGAAAAGTTGTTGACTCCTTAGTCTCTTTTATTTTCTTCAAAACAAATGTGGTAATCCTAGCTTAAACTCATGTTTGCAAATGTTTGCATGCGAGCGATAAGGGGTTTGAGAATATGTAATCGGGTTTGCGTGCGAGTTGGGTGATTTTTTCCCCACTTTTTTCCTCCATTGACTTCTATGGGGGAATACGTGAAAGTGCACGATATTGCAATTTCGGCTTTTTGTGCTCAACTCATTATACAAGCGCAACCCAACGCGCGCAGAAAGCTTATTTCTTGTGCAGTTAACGCTCAAGCGGGAGCGTTAAATAACGCTCTACTCGTAATCTCGCCCCTAATTGGCATATTGTACAAGACTATTGAGCCACAGAGTTACAAAGATAAATACCCCAGGAATTCTCTACTTTAAGAACATGAGTAATACAATGCATAGCTTTGGACACTTTCAAAAAAACTAACATACAGTGGGGTCTATTTATGAAGCAGCGGATGTTGCGTCTGACCCACTTCGCTTCAGTTCCGGCTGAAGCGGAAGATAAGAAGCAGCGGTCCTAAGCAGCGTATGCTGTCGGCATTTATCGATGTGCGGTGGACATGATCCGCTATAACGGATCACGTCCGTCCGCACATTAATAAATGGACCCCTGTGAGTTAAAAAATAAATAAAATGATGGATAGATATATTAGTTTTAACCATTGGATGCCCTAGGGCATTACAATTTTATATATATATATATATATATATATCTCTTTCAGCTCATGGAAATAATTGATGCTGTATCACTCACAGCTATGTATAGGAACAATAACTAGTCTTATACCTATAAAAGTTGTCACCCAACGTAAAGTGTATATGATAGAAAGGACAACCAGGAGCTGTATGATGCAACGTACTTCGGCAAATACAGCAATTTCTTCAGCTTCACACTTTCCATCATAAAGATCACAAAAGCATATTGAAACCTGAATAACTTGTATTTATTTGAACAGTAAAAAAATAACTTTCTATAGTTTCAAGTTTTTTTCCCATCAAAACCATTTTTTTATATTATTTTTTTAACTTGACCTTCATTTTTTTATTTGTTGATCACCTACATTTGTAACGTACTCTTGTTAAAAAATTTAAATTCGATTTTGTACATTGGAAGCAAAACTTATGGCTGTTGGAGAAATATGGAGCTGAGCTATTTGACTGTTTGTAAAATGGGCATGGCTTTTTAATGCAGTATGGTTACGCCTGTTGGTCAAGGCACTGACCTAAGAGGATAGTGAGACTTCTAAAAAAAAGAACAGTTCATGTGATATCATCTGTGAAGTTCAATTAAAACTTAATTTTAGACTCTTCCTTATTATAATAAATATAATACAATATGTCTTTGTTGAGACTGTATTCAGTTCTCCAACAGATGGAAGTGGTTGCATTTATCCCCATGTGGCCGTAACCAGATCTCACCCAGATTCCTATCATGGTTGAGTATTCTGATTCCGAAGAAAGTCAAATATATTTTTTGCCCAAAAATGACACAAAAGTAACATGTACATAGTTACACATGAGCACAAGCATGTATCAATACATACACTAATAAAATATTACTCATTTGCACCCATACTGATAACACACGTGTTCTGTCTTGTACGATTGTGTGTAAACATTACTACTATTGTATACCTTCACAGATGTAGGACATACTGATACTTTATTTGTCTTGTATAAGCACAATTTTATATTTAACACAACTGAACTATACAGGGTGCACAGCTCTACATATTCCCATTTTGTATTTACACAACCTTATTACTTATTAACTTTATCACAAAACAGATACATACCATTGACACGTGTATTGATCAAAACCATTACATCAGCCATACGCTTGTGTGTTTATTTTTATATTAATACATCCATTAATAGAAAAAAGAAAAAAAAACTGAGTGTTTCATTATAAAGGTCATTTTTAAATTTAGTTTTCTGCTGTCGCTAAGGCATATTCTACAGGAAAACTCACAGCTGCTGTCATACATACTTGTAATACTGTAGTTTAAATGCCACGTGTAGAAAATGAGAACTAGCAGCCCATTCACTACTAAAAAAAAATCACTAAAAATGTTTTTTTTAAAGAACAATAAAACCATATTAACACATACATGTGCCATAAAGACTTACCTTGGGTAGAAAGAATTAACCTCAGCCAAGTTCTCTAACTTTACCAGATGTCTCTTTCAACTGAAGTGAGACTAAAAAAAAAAAAGGGGGGCCAACCACAGGAAACACACGTCTTACTTTATAAGGTATGGGGCAGGGGGGGGGGGGTTGGGAGAGAGCAGTTTAAGAGGAGGGAGGAAGAGAGGGAGGGAAAATGGACTGGACAGAATAGGTCAGTTATAGTCAAGGAAAGAAACAAAGCCTAAAGGGAGAGAATATAGATACAAGAGTCAAAATGATCAGGAAGCAAAAAGAGCATAGCGAAGGCAGAAAAAAAGATAGGAAGTGGTGTGAAAAGATTAGTTGAGAGAATGTGTTTTGCAAAAATAAATACAATTCAGAATACAAGTTAAAAAAAAAAAGAATTAATGTAAAGGAATAGACTGAAGGTACATTCTATAGTAATAATAAATTCCTCTAATATTGGGACAGAATTTTATTGTTAAACAAATTGTAGTGTTTAACCCCTACAAAGAGGTTAAATACATAGTTAAAGTTGAGCTCAGGAGATGCAATCAATAGTTGTTCCAAAACAGCACATGAACAGTGAGCCAATCAGAAGTGATATACGCATGTAGCCACCAATCTCTTGTGTCTTGCCTGGAAACAGCATGGGAGGGCACATGGTGCTTGCTTTTAACTATGTGTTTAACCCCTTTGTGTCAGTTAAACGCGTTGATCACAATCTTGGTCTTTTTTTGGCAGCTAATTTCTGAGCCTCAGCTGGTACTGTCAGTGTATTTTTTCCAGTGATCACAATCCTAAAATGGTTCAGCCATTAATACCTAGAAGAGTGAATTTTTTTACCTCCCAAAAAAACAACATAAAAAATTGTTATCTTTTGTCTATAATCTCCCAATTTCGTAATCCAAAAAAAAATGCACAGGATTAAGGACAAAACAAAATGGTGGTTTGCAGGTTCAGCGATTACATTACAGGTTATATATTGATTGAACCCTTTTTATAGCGTGTTGTGATGCTAATTGTATGACGTGTGCGATGAACCTGTTGTGTTCCAAAACCACAATGATATGTCTGTCTCTCTAATGAGCAGGGGCATAATTAGTACAGGGGACAAGTGTTTGATAGGTTATTGATTTCACTAATTTGTATTAGGATAAAAGTGCTTATTATTAATTTCTGTAACTTTAATTAACTGTGCAGGTAACATTTGTATCTGTTTGGTGATGTTGCTTCATAACATCACCTAGTATAATGGGTTCATTTAGGACCACTCAATGCAGTAGAATTGCATAATTAACATGTGCATAATTAAAAGACACTTTCAAATAAGTAGCAGATTTTTTTCTGACAAATTTATTTTTTCTCCCATTTTCCGGCCCCCTATATTATGTGACGGACATCAGCCAATCACAGACTAGTATACGTATACCCTGTGAGCTTGTGCACATGCTCAGTAGGATCTTGTTCCCCAGAAAGTGTGAATATAAAAAAGACTGCCAAATTTGATAATGGAAGTGAATTGTAAAGTGTCTTAAAACTGCATGCTCTTTCTAAATCATACAAGTTTATTTTGACTTGAGTGTCCCTTTAAGTGTTATTTTTCCCCATGTGCAAAACTAAATCACATTTTAAATATGTTTTTGTTACCTGGTAATAATTTGACATTTTAGCTGTGGAATTCCAAAAACATAAATGATGCTTACCTGGTAATTACCTTTTCCTCTGATGGAAAGAGTCCACAGCTGCATTCATTACTTTTGAGAAATAAGAACCTGGCCACCAGGAGGAGGCAAAGACAACCCAGCCAAAGGCTTAAATACTCCTCCCACTCCCCTCATCCCCCAGTCATTCTGCCGAGGAACAAGGAACAGTAGAAGAAATATCAGGGTGAAAGGTGCCAGAAGAATACAAGGACGCCTCACATAAAATTATGGGTGGGGAGCCGTGGACTCTTTCCATCAGAAGAAAAGGAAATTATCAGGTAAGCATAGTTTATGTTTTTCTTCTTAAATGGGAAGAGTCCACAGCTGCATTCATTACTTTTGGGAAAACAATACCCAAGCTATAGAGGACACTGAATGCCAAGACGGGAGGGTACAATAGGCGACCCATATTGAGGGCACCAGGCTTGAACCTTACCCAATAAAAAACCCTGCTTCTTCCGAAGCTGAGAACATTTTAAGAGGAAAAGCCCCAGTGACACTGACTCGCAGTTAGTCCAGAATCCAAACTAGAGACCGCAAATGTACTGGACTGAGCCAACAGTCCTCCAGGAGACACCTTCGCCCAACAAACGGCCCCCCACTGCTCATCTCCACAAATGAAGGAGACACCAGCCAAAACCCCTAAGGGGACAAGGCAAAGGAGAACCAAGGAAACCGAAAGGTCCCCTAATACAAAAAGGAACACCTCCACAAGTGAGGTATAAGACCGGGCATAGAGACAGAACAGACGTCTCCCCAATATCCTGCAAGCACAGATGCAACGGAAGAGGCAAAGTCCTCCCAGTGTCTGGCCATAGAATACCAAGGTATGCGACCATGAAAAAGTATGTAATACACCCTGGTGAAAAACCCCAAGTTTGAGAACACAGAGTCCACAACAGGACAACACAGAGGATACTTGCGAGGAAGAAGAAGCAGTCAAGCAAGAAAGAGACCGCAAATCAACCCCCTTAAAGAGGGCACGTTCCAGGCAACCTAAGTTGCCGGACCAACACACAGGTCCCTGAAAAGGGGAACACAAAAACCTCAATCGAGGCTCCCCGAGAAGGAGAGTATACTCTCAGAACCCGAAGGAAGAGTAAACCCTCTTCTAATCAATGGAACAAGTTGAAGGGAAAATCTATACCCTTGTATGTGGAGTCCCTATGACCTCTAGGGAAAGAGGGGGGGAGGTTTTGGGGTTTGTCCCTCGGAACCTATTGAAACAGAACCTGAGTGTTTACAGTAGGTAGTGCCTTATGCCAAATAATAAGAATTATTAACAAAAGGACAGAGAAAGTAAAGCATATTGGGCACACTTATAAGGGTCAAAACCAATACTATATTGCAGTGTGGTGTGTCGTGTATTAATTAAAACTTAACTTTTATATCAATTTGAATAAAAAATTGTGGAGATTCCCACCATTGAGTGTTTAAAAATATATTAAAATTGTGTCCGAGTGATACTCGGTACGCAAAGGCTCCTCTCAGGTGTGATACAGTGATCAATCTGTATCGCACTGTCCTTTTGGGCTAGTTCAACAGAATCAATACTAATAACCTTAACTAAATATTATTCACACAAGATGTTTAGTACCATAACCATTAGTTATATTGTTAGATGATAACAAGTGATAATTGATCATTCAAATACTACTCCATTCCCATATGTTAGGAGTGTAATAACGATGTCAGTCTATTCAACCACTACTTGGATATATGTGGGAGTGTGTTGTTATCACAACATGATTTATTTACGATTTTTATTTGTAAAAAATGTTATTATTTCCAGTACAATTTTATTGGTAGGTATCTGTAACCTTGAAGTTGTGACACAGTTCACTGAATTCTATTTGTGTAGAGAATGACTTATAAAGGATACGTATATATCAAATTAACTTTCCCATAAAATTTCAGAGAGAAAAAAATATATATCGCTAATGGAAGTGTGATTATTTTCATTCCCCGTGTTTTTTTGTGACACTGTTTGCACTTCTGTTTCTAATTAAATTCAAATAAATGTTTATACAGATAGCGTATGATTCTAAGGTTATACAGAGTCAAGTGGCACTATACAGGCTTGTAGACAGCGATAGCCTGAATTGTGTGCAATTATATTATGAGGCTAAATAACCAAGACCATTTAAATTCAGGCTATGAATATCGCTCTAGTAAGAAAGCACTGTAGTTATACTAGACCATGAAATATTACCCAGAATCAATGGTACTAAGATAATCTGTCCCCTAGCGATAGCCTAAAGTTTGAGCAATGTGCTCCGATACAAGTAAGGCTAACTTGAACCTAAATCATTATTGTTTACAGGCTAGTACTCGCTATGGTGGATTACCAGTGATTTAAATTATAGTTTTTAAGGTTAAAGATAAGGTGCCTAAAAGAGGCCAACAATTAATACTAAACCCAACGGACTGAGTGAGAGGAGCAGTGCGAACGCCTGACGCGCGTTTCGCAACTGCTTTTTCAGAGGCGTCCGGCCCGACCGCCACACGCTACTTTTAAAGGATCATCAGCCAATCGCATGGCCGATTACATTCTTGCCAATGAATATCAACCTATCGGCTGTTCTCTAGCATCTTACAGTGTTACGATGACGTAGTAGCGCCATCGTCAGCTGTGGCCTATAAGACGCGGGGGTGTGTCTGTTATCGTAGTCCAATAGATTTCTTGTGTGGTGTTTATATTTTTATGACAGCTTGTCTTGACGTGCATTTAAGCGATCAACAGAAATTACAAATACTCCATATGTTTATTATTTAATACCGGGCAAGTATCAGAACATCTGTCCGTAATGGTTGACAATATATGTTGCTTGATGGCCAAAGCAGAGATCATGATATTTTCACACTCCCATTTTATCGCGGCTATTGCCTTACCCTTTCTACTGGATCTTATGATGGGATGTTTTTCTGTACTCATATCAGTGCTTTATTCATATATATTTAACGATCAACATTAATAACAATTTTCTTATACATGTGTGCAATTCTGATACATGGCAGAGGGGCAATTCATCGCTATTATGACATCACTATTATTTCCCCAATAGTTGTTATGTGGTTATATTACGTTTCATTCTACATGAATTTTTTACAATATGTTTCCACTGCAAGGTTTGTGTTAGTATCTTTAATGTTAGAAGGACATGAATTTACGATTTGATTCAATGTTTGTTTCTTTGTGTGTTCAAAGACATAATGCTCATATAACGTAATTTCTATGCTGATGGAGTATGTTATATCGTTATACATGAAATTCTCAAATTGTTGGAATATTCAATGTTTTATATAGTTCTTACTTATTATTAACAGATTACATTTTTAGATTATATATGGTTACGTATGATATCCTGATTTTTAAGGTTAAGAGTTAGGCCAACCCCATTTAGATATTCCATTAAATAATGTATATCAATCCATATCAAGCTGGTTCTATAATTTCTTGATGTTATTATTAGACTCCAATCAATGTTATGTATATTATTTGGACTGGGGTCCCATAGATATATCAGTGTGGTTAGATTATTAAGTCTTTCATTTATATCTTTGTTTATGTTTTCATATGTTTATTTGATATGGTACAGGATGATCTTGTTTTGGCTTAATCCCCTTTTGGTACAAGAATATAATTGTAAGGATTAATGTAGATATGCACTATATTGTATCATTTCGTTCAGACCATTGGGTTTCATGCTCTGTAACCAAAAGATCCACTTGGATTCAGCTCTTAAGAGGGTATTTTCCATATCACCTCCCCTGATACCCAAAGTGAGTCTTTGTAAGACCCAACATTTTAATTCTGGTTTACTGTCATGATAATCTAAAAAGTGTCTTGCAACAGATGTGAGTTTTTTTTATCTTTCTCAAGATCTTTCTTGGCATTTTTTATATTTCCCAGATGTTCACCTAGTCTTCTTCTGAGTTCTCTAGTGGACATTCCCACGTATTTTTTGTTGCAGCTGCATTCCAAGCAATATATTACATTGTATGTTCTACAGTTGAATAAGCCATTAATTTTTTTCACACCTTCTGGGAAGATGGGCATTTCTTTGATGTTCTTCATATAAATACAAAATTTACATGCACCACATGGATAAGTACCCGTTAGGCCATCCTTTCTAGTACTAGGTTTCCTTGCAAAATGACTCTTCATTACTTTGTCTCTGATTGTTGGAGCCTTTTTCCAACTGATGGCAACCTTATCTCCCACATTTTTGGCTAGATCTCCATCAGTATGTAATATGTGAACATGTTTGTTCAAAATTGTGGTTATTTCTTTATGGGCTACGTTGTATGTGCCTACAAAACGGATTCTGGTATCTTTATTCTGTTTTTGTTTTGGAAATAGTAAGTCATTTGTATCCATATGTAGTGCTTTGTGATATGCTCTTTTGAGAATACTATTTGGGTATCCTCTACTTTTCAATCTTATTTTTAGATCTTTTGTTTCTTTTTTAAAGGTATCAATTTCTGAGCAATTTCTACGTATTCGTAGGAATTCTCCATATGGAATGGCTTTTTTGGTAGAAGGGTGGTGTGCACTATCAAAAGATAATATAGAGTTTGTAGCTGTTTCCTTTCTGTGTATACCAGATTGTACATATCCAAACATATCTCTTGAGATAGTCAAGTCAAGGAATGTTACTGCCGTCTTACTGATTTCGAAGGTTTGTTTTAGATTGAAATCGTTACAGTTTAACTCTTGTATGAACTGTTTAAACCTTGATTCATCCCCTTTCCATAGAATGAATACATCATCTATGTACCTGAGCCATACCAGTATGTTGTCCATATATTTTTCCATTTTCTCTCCAAATACGTGTTCTCGCTCCCACCATCCAAGATATATGTTGGCATATGTTGGGGCACATGCAGTGCCCATGGCAGTGCCACGTATTTGGAGATAGAATTTATCGTTGAAGACAAAGTAATTATGACTCAGGACAAATTTTAGGAGTTTCAATACAAATTCATTTTTGAGTGTGTTTGCACTTGGTTCCATTTCTAGGAAGTACCCTACTGCGTGACATCCCCATTTATGCTCTATCGACGTATATAGGGACTCGACATCGCATGTTGCAAGTAGAGTGTCAGAGTCAAGGGTCATGCCTTCAATTTTGTTCAGAATGTCCATGGTGTCCCTTGTATATGAGGGGAGAGAGAGTACTATGTCCCTAAGTCTTAGATCAATATATCGTGATGCCTGTTCACATAGGCTTCCAATGCCTGACACAATTGGTCTGCCTGGAGGTATTTTCTGATTTTTATGCACTTTTGGTAGCAAGTATAGCGTAGCTACTTTAGGGTTACTGACACTTAGGAATTTGTATTCTCTCTTGTCTATCAATTCGTCTTTTTTTGCTGTTTCAATTAAGGTGTTATAGTTTGCTAGGAATTCCTGTGTGGGATTTCCCCAAAGAGATTTATAGCAGCTTTTATCCCCTAGTTGTTTCTTTGCTTCAATCAGATATAATTCAGTAGGCCAAATAACAACATTTCCTCCCTTATCTGAAGATTTTATCACCACATCCTCCCATTTCTGAATATCTTTCAATGCGTTAGATTCCTTTTCACTGATATTTTTTGATTTTTCATCACGAAGTTTAAGGATATCTCTAATCACTACCTTTTGATAGGTGTCTATTTCTGGAAACTGGCAGATTTGAGGCATATATGTGGATTTCTTGACTAATTTCTTTCTCCAGTCATTACTGTTTGTATCTTCTATTTCATTATCCTCTAACAGAGATACCAAATCCATAATGGCTTGTGTGTCACAATCAGTATCTTCATGTTTGGCAAATATTTTATTTAGTGCCATCTTTCTGGTAAAAAGATGTATATCTTTTATGATTTCGAAATAGTCTATGTTGTTAGTTGGGGAGAAGGAGAGGCCTTTTCTCAGAACGCTAATGTGATCTTGGGACAGTACTTTGTTGGACAGATTTATAATTTGTAGGTCTGTGGTCTTTACCATCTCGGTCTCTTTGACCAATCCTCCTTGTTGCGGTCGTTCCCGTACCCCCATCTTGACCTGTTCCTGAGGTTGCGCTCTGTTTTTCCCTCCCCTCCTTTTTCCTTTGTTTTTGGTTTTGTACTTGTCTCGTTTTTTGACTCGGTCTGTGATAGTATGGCGAGTCTTTCGTTGGCACTGGATACTAATAGCCTTCTGTTGGAAGTGCCCTCCTCCACATCTTCAGCTGCTGATGATTCATACTCAGATGTAGAGATTTCATCTTTGTCTCCTTTAGGTGGTAGGAAATTTCTCCTCCGTCTTGGGTTCTGTTCGTCCCACGTAAAGACTCTCCCTTTCTCAAACTCTTTGATGTCCCTGCTTAGTTTATCACATTTTGTTTTAATGATTTCTCTTTCTTTTGAGTCTAATTCATCCCTTAGGCTTTTATATGCAGCTTTAAAATTGTCTAGAGATTCAAATTTGGCTAATTTCGTTGTTATTTCAGATATTTCTGTGCCTAGTTCTTCAACAATTTCTGTTTCATAATCCGATAGTATGGAGACAAGTACTTCTGAGCAGGAGATTAGGGCTTGTTCCCATCTTCCCCTATAGCTTTCTATATGGAAGCTGAAAGATGGAAATAGCCTCACTCTTAAACCTCTATGGATTATATGCTTGGCTAGGTACTTGTCGTATGCACTTTTATTCCACACAGAACGTGTGTGTTTTCTGAGCAGTTCACCTAATTCTTTCAGACAGGATTCCCAGTTATCAATCTCTGTAAGTTTATAACCTTCAGCTGATAGGTTGGCAAATGTTTTGTCTATGTTAACTTTGCGATCCTTTTCTCTCTTTAGAAAATCTTCCATTAAATTAATGGAAGCCATAATTCCCCCAGGAAATGACTACTGAATAGTCTAGGTTAAACTTGTATGTGGAGTCCCTATGACCTCTAGGGAAAGAGGGGGGGAGGTTTCAAGGTTACAGATACCTACCAATAAAATTGTACTGGAAATAATAACATTTTTTACAAATAAAAATCGTAAATAAATCATGTTGTGATAACAACACACTCCCACATATATCCAAGTAGTGGTTGAATAGACTGACATCGTTATTACACTCCTAACATATGGGAATGGAGTAGTATTTGAATGATCAATTATCACTTGTTATCATCTAACAATATAACTAATGGTTATGGTACTAAACATCTTGTGTGAATAATATTTAGTTAAGGTTATTAGTATTGATTCTGTTGAACTAGCCCAACAGGACAGTGCGATACAGATTGATTACTGTATCACACCTGAGAGGAGCCTTTGCGTACCGAGTATCACTCGGACACAATTTTAATATATTTTTAAACACTCAATGGTGGGAATCTCCACAATTTTTTATTCAAATTGATATAAAAGTTAAGTTTTAATTAATACACGACACACCACACTGCAATATAGTATTGGTTTTGACCCTTATAAGTGTGCCCAATATGCTTTACTTTCTCTGTCCTTCTTTTGTTAAAAAATCTATACCCTAGCAGACTAAGCTAACAGGATAGACTCAACAAGCTCACACATACAGAGGAGACTGCGCAAAGCCAGGTCCTTAGACCACTCGGCCATCCTAACCTGCAGACCCACACTCAGCTGGACCAACCCAGCCTCTGGGATCCAAGACAAGGAAACAAAATAATCCTGAAACAGATACAGGAACGAGCGTAAGGATAGCACCACCATCCCCACAGAGCACAAGTACAACTCGACTCTGAAACAGACAACAAGGCCATAGACCTAAGGATCTATCAAAAGAAAGGCCCAACAAGTCTGCTTGGAGCCAGCAAGACTCCAGGGGGAACCAATCCCACCTTTCCGCCTCCCATCCAGGAGAACCCCCAAGCAAGGACTCTATCTCCATAGGGAGGAGAATATCCCCTAAAGAAAAGGGATGATGCCAGAAGGGCAACAACTGTCCTCAAGGCCCAAATGCACCGGCTAATTGGAAGTGAAATTCCCAACACAGATGTCCTAGAAAAGGACCCCCCACAAGTAGTTTGGCAAACAGAGGCACAGCCAACCCATTTGCCTGCAGAGCAGGGAATCCACAGGAACACTGGCAAGTTGACCAGGGGAATGCAACCCTAAGGCGCACCAGAAATTGGATATCCAGCGCCAGCAGCTAGGTATGAACCAACCACCCTTTAGACTCAAGCCACACGGCTAACCACCAGATGACATGGGCCACTCTGTGGCAAAGAGTAAAAAATGCTCTGAAAACCTGGCCAACCATGACCAGGTAAGGTAGATGGAGCAAGGACATAGCCCAAGTTCCCACTACCGTGGAACACCCCGACCAGCCCTGAGATCCAAGATTCCAAAACCACCCAAGACTGGGTCAGTAAAAAGGCAAGCAGAGCATCTGCAACCGGAAGTTTCAGGGAGAAAAAACAGGTCCGGGCACCTAATAGTTCAGGCAAACCTTACCCTAGAACTAAACACCCCAACCGGCCAAAAAGCCGGACACAAGGGAATGGATGCATATCCAGAAAATCCGGATAGCGAGAAGAACTCGAAAGCTCCGACCAAAGGGAGGAACCACCCCTAGTCCAACGCTCCAAGAAGCAAGGCTAGAAGTTGTATGAAGATACTTCTCAGAGCCTCAGGACAACCAAGGGATACCTCGAGGTCAAAAAAATCCTAACAGGATTAGCAATGGAAGAAGACCCAAAGGCCTCTTATAACTCAGTCAAGAGTAAGAGCTGCAACCAGATGTACTAGAAACAGCTACGCATACACCTGCAAGGTGTCAAGAGCTGCAACAGGTTTCAAACTGCAAACATTCCGCATGCTAGACAGCTATCCTGTACAAGCTGTTGGATCAAGCCCAAAAGGACACATCCAGAGGCCTAAAAAATGAAGGCCAAACCGCTCAATAGCGGTAAGGGGCATTAAGCCCTCCCACCTTCCACCACATGGGGGAGGAAACGCTAAGATCTGATTAAATCAGATGTCAGATAGAGTGACGCAGCGGAAAAACTCCCCTGCCTGGTCATTTATGACTGAAGGCTATAAGGACTGAAACAATCCTTCCCTGGGACTAATGGCAAAGAATGACTGGGGGATGAGGGGAGTGGGAGGAGTATATAAGCCTTTGGCTGGGTTGTCTTTGCCTCCTCCTGGTGTCCAGGTTCTTATTTCTCAAAAGTAATGAATGCAGCTGTGGTCTCTTTCCATTTAAGAAGAAAAAAAGAAAAATAACTTTGTAAACTTGTTATTCAGTATGTAGAAAATCTTGAATTGTGATGTAATTTGCTTCATTCTCTTGGCATACTTTGTTGAAAAGCATACCTAGGTAGGCTTAGTAGCAACAGTGTACTACTGGGAGCTAGCTGCTGATTCGTGGTTGCACATATATGCCTCATCATTGGTTCAGCTAGCTCCCAGTAGGGCATTGTTGATCCTTCAACAAACGATAGCAAGAGATTGAATCAAATTTGGCAATATAAATTGTTGTTATTTAAAATTTGAAACTGAATCAGAAAAGAAAAAGGATTTCATGTCCTTTTAAGTACAGAACTATTTTCCACCAAATCAATAATGAAAAAAAATGTTGCCGATAAACAATAAAAATGTCTGATTGGCATTTGTGACTTTCAGCACTAAACGGGTGTTGATGATTGTGGCCGCATTTGGCAATTTTCGGAGCAGGATTTATTCTTGTGAAAGTGCAACACGCTAAGATATGTGCAAATCTAAATCTTAACGAGTTGCACTTTCACAAGAATAAATCCAGCTCCGAAAATTGCCGAATGTGACTTGCGGTCACCATCTTCTGCATTTATTTAGTGCTAAAAGGCACGAATGCGCATGCCTAATGTCTGATTATGATTACGTCAACTTGAAAAGGTCTCATCCGCAGCCATTAATGTGCTTAGAATTATGAAACTGTAGATTGTTATCAACACTATCGTTATAATGAAATTTTGTAATAATTAAGGACATTTAAAGGACCAGTAAATACAGTATATTTGCATAATCAACAAATACATGATAAAAAAACACTGCAATAGCACTGAACTTCAAATGAGTAGTACATTTTTTTCTGTCAAAATTCACAGTTATCTCTATATCCACTCCCATTGCATCACGTGACAGTCATCAGCCAATCACAAATGCATATACGTATATTCTGTGAATTCTTGCACATGCTCAGTAGGAGATGGTGACTCAAAAAGTGTAAATATAAAAGGACTGCACATTTGTTAATGGAAGTAAATTAGAAATGTGTTTAACATTGGTTGCTCTATCTGAATGATAAAAGTTTAATTTTGACTTGAGTGTCCCTTTAATTAATTCAAGAAAAGGGGTCTCTGACAAGGTGCTTAAGTCTGTTCGTCTTTTGTGTACTTTTTTTTAAAGTGCAAATACAAGTTACTTAAAACCCTACTATTGTTTGGTCCCTTTAAACAATAGTTATAAAAAATGTAATAATAATGATTTAATTCACATGGGAATTAAAAAAAAAAAAAAAAAAAAAAAAAATACACTGGTCCCATATGAAAGTACGTTTTTTATAGTAGCTGATCCCTTCAGAGAACAAACTTTTAAAGATAAGGAACACTGTATCCAAACCATAAGTCTCTCCTTCAAGTGTTAAAATAGATAAGATTGTAAAATATAGTATTGCTTAAAAAAAAAGGTCTGAGTCACTTGGCACTTGCGTCTAACTTTACTGCTAACAAGTAAATATATTATAATGGTATAAGGCAAGATTTTGAAAATACTTTGGTACAGAAAGTAAAAAGAATGAAAAGTGGTAGGTATTGTTGCACCAGTTATAAAACTTAACTTTTTATATAAATTATTAAAGGGACATGAACCCCATTTTTTTCATGATTCAGATAGAGCATATAATGTTCCAATTTTCTACTATTACCTCATTTGTTTTGTTCTCTTGGTATCCTTTGTTGAAAGGGATACCTAGGTAGGCTCAGGAGCTGCTGATTGGTGGCTGCACATTTATGCCTCATGGTATTGGCTGACCCAATGCATTCAGATACCTTCCATTAGTGCATTGCTGCCTCTTCAACAAATATACCAAGAGAATTAAGTAAATTAGACAATAGACGTAAATTTAAAAGTTGCTTCAAATTGTATTCTCTATCTGAAACATGAAATAAAAAGTTTGGGTTTCATGTCCCTTTAATATTGACTAAAAGGAGGAGATATATGTATCTGAAGAAGCGAAGGTTCAACGGGACTTTGTTGGGGACGTTTTTTCTTTTTTAACAGCATTATAGTCTATAATTAATATTTGTTATTGCATTTGATTTAAAGGAAAAAATATTATTCTGCATAAGTCTTTATGTGAACACCCATGTTATGCTCCTCGATATTCTTTCTGGCTCCTAAATTTTAAAGGGATATGAAACCAAACATTTTCTATCATGATTTAGATAGATCATACAATTTTAAATAACTTTCTATTTTACTTCTGTTATCAAATTTTCTTCGTTCTCTTGGTATAGCTTGTTGGAAAAGCAGGAATGTAAGCTTAGGAGCCGGCCCATTTTTGGAGCACTATGTGACAGTAGATTTGCAAGAATGTTATCCATTTGAAAGAACACTAGATAGCAGCACTATTTCCCGTCATGTAGTGCTCCAGATGCCTACCTAGGTATCTCTTCAACAAAGAATACCATGGGAACAAAGCAAATTTAAAGTGATGGTAAAGTTAGGTGGTCAGCTTAGCACAGTTAGATCCGTTCTTTAAAAATAATATGAGTTTAATTAATCGTTTTTCTTTAATCTATGCCTAACTATCATTTTCGTCGCATACAAACTGATATTCTTCTGATGCTTAAATCTCCCACGCTTCCCAATACATATCTTACTTCCTTGTCCCGTTTTTATTATATCCAATTGACTTTCTGGCCGATCGGTGGCCGTGAAGCGACGTCATCATAATGTCTAATCTATTGCGCATGCGCAAAATCAGTTCTATACGCAATTCTGTCGGACGCGCGTGCCCAATTCGCACATGCGCACAGCTTTTTGTCTGTTTGCCGAGAAAGTCAGCTGTTGTCACTGCCGCTCCGTAACAATATTGAACAGCATACTAGTAGCGATCTTTCTTACAATTATAATCGTTTATGGGTTTTTGATATAGGCTCACGGATCTCACAACTTCAGATTCTCAGATTGTCAAATTGCATAGTACTGAATGAATACATAATTGCTATTCATTCAGTACTATGTTTCCAAATCATTTGACGCATGCGCATTGAAGGTGTGATAACAAAATCGCATGCGCATTGTAGCACTGATCGCATGCGCAATGTGTTGCGTTATCGTGAACGAGTATTTCAGCTACGTATAGAGCGGGTGGGACCACTCTATACGTAAAGTCCTAATAATACAGGAAGAGGAGGGTGGGCGGAGCAAGTTGTCACTGCCGCTCCGTAACAATATTGAACAGCATACTAGTAGCGATCTTTCTTACAATTATAATCGTTTATGGGTTTTTGATATAGGCTCACGGATCTCACAACTTCAGATTCTCAGATTCTCAAATTGCATAGTACTGAATGAATACATAATTGCTATTCATTCAGTACTTTGTTTCCAAATCATTTGACGCATGCGCATTGAAGGTTTGATAACAAAATCGCATGCGCATTGTAGCACTGATTGCATGCGCAATGTGTTGCGTTATCGTGAACGAGTATTTCAGCTACGTATAGAGCGGGTGGGACCACTCTATACGTAAAGTCCTAAAAATACAGGAAGAGGAGGGTGGGCGGAGCAAGGACGAACACGGTAGGGAAAAAATATATAAAATATAACATCAATTTTGACAAAATCAATAAAAAAAAACATAGCGATGCTTATATATTAATGATAAATATTACATAGATGTTTTGCTGAGGATCAAAATTTACTTTCACTTTAATAACAGAAGTAAATTAGAAACTTTTTTTAAAATGCTATGATCTGTCTGAATCGAAACAACATTTTTGGGTTTCATATCCCTTTAAATACATTTCTCAACCACTTGTGTGTGTATATTGATTTTAAAGTGAAAATAAACCCTAGCGTTTGTGAAACGCTAGGATTGACTATTGAAACAAATAAAGGGGACTTTCATTCATGAAGTATAAGATGCTTCATGTAGAAAGCTTCATTTGTTTCAAGCGATCGCCGCTCTGAGCTGCTAAGGCAGCCCGCGGCAGATCGCTGTTTTGCTAAGAGGTGACGTTTTCATCTCTTAGCAAATAGCGTGCATGAAATTCGGCGCTTCAGGGAAACAAGCCAGATTTACCGCACAGCTATTGGCTAAGAGGTGAAAACGTCACCTCTTAGCAAAACAGCGATCTGCTGTGGGTTTCCTTAGCAGCTCAGAGCGGCGATCGCTTGAAACAAATAAAGAATCTTTCTGCATGAAATATTTTATACTTCATGAATGAAAGTCCCCTTTATTTGTTTCAATAGTCAACCCTAGCGTTTCACAAACGCTAGGGTTTACTTTCACTTTAATGGACAGTGTTTTATAAATTATGTTTTTTATTTTAAGAAAAATGGAGCTATACAGGTGGCCCTCGTTTTACAACGGTTCAATTTGCACCGTTTCAGAATAACAACCTTTTTTCCAGTCATGTGACTGCTATTGAAAAGCATTGAGAAGCAGTGCATTTATTAAAATAACCAGTAGGTGGAACTGTCCGCTTGTGTTGCAGCAAAGCCAAGCAAGCTGAAATTAATCAGTTTAACCAGACCTGAGCTATCGAGCAGATTTCAAAGGAACAAGATCTTCCTGCCTATAAATCAGTCCAGATTGGAATGCATAGAAAGAACTGTTTGAAGAAAAATGCAAGTGAAGTCTGTGTTGTGTGATTATTTTATTAGGTTTATAATGCTGTTTAGCAAATGTTTTTGTTCATTTAACTTAGGTTAATTATATATTCTGTGTTGTGTGATTATTTTATTAGGTTTATAGTGCTGTTTAGCATTTAAAGTCTTCATTTCAAAGCTTTAAAAATAATGTATTAGGTGTTACTTATGACAATTTTAAGAGGGGCCTGGAACCTAACTCCCTCACTTCCCATTGACTTACATTATAAACTGAGTTTCAATTTACAACGGTTTCGATTTACAACCATTCCTTCTGGAACCTAACCCCGGCGTAAACTGAGGGCTACCTGTACATCCAATTAGAGGCTTTATGAGTGGTAACACTTTAATCACCCTTGCTGATAACAAGCGTTTGGGAGTACACTACGATGGACTTGCCTTATGTAATATGCCCTCTGGCTGTACCACAAAACAAAAAAAAAGCTAAAATGAAAGGTGGATATAAGAGATACAAAAGTGTATATAATACATAATGAAAATAATTGAATTATTCATACAGTACTGGTCTTGGATAATATATTTAATAAATTGTTATTTGATAAATAATACATATTATCAGTAGAACTCAATTTACGGATGTAGGAAATATGAATACCCAATTCTTGCGTGTGAAGATTTTAACCGGCAACCTAGAAGTCTGAAAACTTTTACATCAGTCACTTAAAAGTGAAGTAAAATAAAATTAAACTTTTAGGACTTTTAGAGTATACAATTTTAAACAACTTTCCAATCTACTGCTACGATCAAATTTACTTTGTTCATCCTTTGTTGAAGAGAAGACTCAGGAACAGCATTGCACTACAGAAAGATAGCTGAATACATCTGGTGAGCCAATGACAAGAGGCATATATGCACAGCCCCCAATCAGCAGTTAGCTCCCATTAGCATTGCTGCTACTGAGCCTACTTAGGTATGCTCTTAAAAAAAAGGATTCCAAGAGAATTAAGCAAATATTTTAATTGAAGTAAGTTGGAATTGAGTTCTATCTGAATAATGAAAATTACATTTTGACTTTACTGTCCCTTTAACCCAGAGAATTTGACAAATACTACAGTGGGGTGGCTAGTTCAGTTGGCTAACTGGTCAACTGTACTCCAGTAGCAGCACTCAAACCCCAGAGCTGCAAGTGAAACTCCTACTATGCAGTGTTTGATCTTTAATCTTTTCAAGGTCAATAACTTGAGTTCTATTGTTGGAAGATAATCTTTACCAGTTGCCAATTAGCAGTACTGTACAATTATAAAGCCTGTGCTTTTAAGTGTCCTTGGGGAGACAGAAATTATTATATATTTAAACAAAAAAATGAAAAACACAATACATTTAAAGGGACATGAAACCCAAATATTTTCTTCAGTGATTCAGACAGAGCATACAATTTAAAAAAAAAAGTCTCCAATTTACTTCTATAATCAATTTTGCCTTCTTTCGTTTGTATTCTTTGTTGAAAAGATACCTAGATAGGTGTCTGCAGAACTAAATGGCAGAAAATAGTGTTGCCATCTAGTGTCCTTGCATAAGGATAATATTCTTGCAAACCTGCTGCCATATAATGATCTACGCATGTGCACGCTTCTGAGCTTACATCCATGCTTTTCAACAAAAGATACCAAGGGAACGAAGAAAAGTTGATAATAAAAGTAAATTAAAAAGTTGTTTTAAAATGCCTGCTCTATCTGAATCATCAAGGGAAAAACATGGGTTTAATTTCCCTTTAACAGTAGTAGTATGTTGGTCTTTTACAGCCCTATCATCCTATCATGAAGTAGCTGCTGCAAATCAGTATTACAATTTTACAAAAAGGCAACTTTAGCATGTGCACGTGTAACAGGAAAGCTAATTGTAAAATATGTTCCTTATGATGTACAGAGCACACTGCACTACTGTGACAATAGGTACAACGATTCCAAATCAATCAACAGGAGACAGCACTTACAACACAAAATGGAGTTGCCAAATCCAATAGAACTATATCAACACAAAATCTGCTTTCTAGACTCAAATCTTTATTTCATCATTGCTTGAGAGTTCAAAACTTTAAAATGTTTCATGTCACTGTTCCTTTAAAGGGACACTCAAGTACAGGTAGCCCTCAGTTTACGCCGGGGTTAGGTTCCAGAAGGAATGGTTGTAAATCGAAACCGTTTTAAATTGAAACCCAGTTTATAATGTAAGTCAATGGGAAGTGAGGGAGTTAGGTTCCAGGCCCCTCTCAAAATTATCATAAGAAACACCTAATACATTATTTTTAAAGCTTTGAAATTTAGACTTTACATGCTAAACAACATTATAAACCTAATTAAATAATCACACAGCACAGAATATATAATTAAACTAAGTTAAATGAACAAAAACATTTGCTAAACCGCATTATAAACCTAATAAAATAATCACACAACACTTGCATTTTTCTGCAAACAGTTCTTTCTATGCATTCGAATCTGGACTGATTTATAGACAGGAAGATCTTGTTCCTTTGAAATCTGCTCGATAGCTCAGGTCTGGTTAAACTGATTATTTCAGCTTGCTTGGCTTGCATATCTTTGCTGCAACACAAGCGGACAGCTCCACCTACTGGCTTTTTTAATCAATGCACTGCTTCTCAATGCTTTTCAATAGCAGTCACATGACTGAAAAAAAAGGTTGTTATTCTAAAACGGTGCAAATTGAACCGTTGTTAACAAGGGCCACCTGTATAAAATAACCTTTTAGGATACAGATACAGCATGCACTTTTAAGACACTTTTCAATTGACTTCCATTATCCAATTTTTCACAGTCATTTTAAATTCACACGTTTTGGAGAACAAGATCCTACTGAGCATGTGCACAAGCTCACAGGGTATATGTATACTAGTCTGTGATTGGCTGATGTCTGTCACATGATACAGGGGGCCGGCAAATGGGGGGATAAAAAAATTTGTCAGAAAAAAAAATCTACTGTTTATTTGAAATTCAGAGTAGGTGTTATTGCATTGTCTTTTATTATACACTTGTTAGTTATGTAATTCTACTGCACTGAGTGTTCCTTTAACTTTGAACTTGCAAACTATGCTTCCAACGGTGTCTCTAGGAACATTCAGTGCCTTTGCTATCTTTTTGTATACTGTTCCTTGTTTGTGAAGGGCAATGATCTCTTCTCTTAACTCAGGGGGTTGAACAATTTTGAGACTGCAGAATTTATTAAAAGTTGCATTTTCAGTTGAATTTGGAGAAACCACTTGAAGCATTCGTTGTGTTGAGCTATTTCAATTGGTTTTGTTTAATTTGTTCAATGCAAACAGCTGAAAGTCTGTACATTTTGACAATAACCCCGATTTGCAATTGAGGTTGAATCATTTTGATTACAACTGTATATACACACACATTTTTATTTATAGTATTGGACCCAAGGATTCCAGGAATTAAAAAAACGCCTGCATTAATGACAAATAATGAGGCACAACTCCTTCCTAGCCACTTACATCTACTACCTAAGACTGCAACTACCTTCTAGCTCATTGTTCATCATTTAAACCCCGTCCCGCCCTTAAAGGGATAGGAAAGTCAAAATTAAACTTGCATGATTCAGATAGAGCATGTAATTTTAGGACAGTTTCAAATTCACTTCTATTTTCAAATGTGCTTCGTTCTCTTAGTATACCTTGTTAAAAAATGAATACGCATATATCATACACTAGTGGGAGCTGCTGCTAATTGGTGCCTGCACACATTTGTCTCTTGTGATTGGCTAAATAGATATTTTAAGCTTCCTGTCAGTAGTGCAATGCTGTCCCTTCAGCAATGGATAACAAGAAAATGAAGAAAATTTGATAATATAATTAAATTGGAAAGTTGTTTAAAACTGTATGTTCTATCTGAATCATAAAATAAAATTTTGGGGTTTACTATCCATTTAAGACATTCTATGTCCTCCTAACTGCACTGGGATTTAACGTCCTTAGGACGGCATAGAACATCCTAGCCTTTTGGCTGTACTGAAGCCATGGGGGCCAATTTATTATGTGTCTGTTCGACATGATCTGATCAGCAGATAAGGTCCGACAGACATCGCTGAATGCGGAGAGCAATACGCTCTTCGCATTCAGCATTGCACCAGCAGTTCACAAGAGCAACGCCGCCCCTGCAGATTTGCGGCCAATCGGCCGCTAGCAGACGGGTATCAATCAACCCGATCGTATTCGATCCGGTTGAATTGCGGCGGTCTGTCCGCCACCTCCTTAGAGCAGGCGGACAGGTTATGGAGGAGCGGATGAAGGCTCGCCAGAAACACGGGCCCTCAAGCTCCATACGGAACTTGATAAATGGGCCCGAAAGGCACTTCCTGAATGGGATCACGGGCTGGAGGGTGTGCCTAGCGTCATAGGCACTCCTGCCAGACACAATCCCATCATTGGAATCATGCGATTGCATGAACGATTACGTGATTACACTTTTTTTACTTTTTGTTTACATCAAAACTTTGTTGCTATGTAGACAAATAAGTACTTGATTTTGGAAGTATGGAAAGAAATGTAAGAGAGCAGTAACTTGAGCAGATACGGGGTAAAGAAAAGTGGTTGATTGGAAGGAGAACAGAAAGAATTCAGGAACAATTTTTTTAAATAAAAAAAATACATGGTGGTCAAGATTAATTTCCAATACTATGGACATTTCCAGTAAAATAAACACTCTCTTGTTCTTTTCTTTCAATAGGTTTCACAGAATACCATAAGTACTGATGTATTCCCCCACACCAGTGATCTCTCCATCGTGATAACTAGAACAAAGAATCTATGGACGGAAGAAAAGATAAAAGATAAACTGACATTAGCAATAAAAAAAACCATTAGCAAGTTTTACTTATACTTATTATTGGTGCATATGTTACGGGTAAAGTCAGAAATCGTAAAGCTGACATTACCCAAGCGGCTCTGGGTAAAGCCCGAAGTAATGTAATTCCCCCATCTATACTATTTTTTTTGCCTCTGCCGAGGGAGTTGAAGGAAGGTACCCAGCCGATCCTCTGGCACCCCAAGTGAACCTTTGGGAAAAGGGTTTACAGGTGGAGGCAAAATAGAGAAGATGTGTGAATTACAGTGCTATATATATATGTTTAATGTGGGGACTTAATGCACTCTGAGGAGATTTATCATGTTACATAGGGCTTTACCCACAAGCCGCTTGGGTAATGTCAGCTTTACCCTGGTAATGCTAGGATTACCCAATTTAGGGCTTTACCCGCAACACATATACAGGTCCTACAGATTAAGAAAGAAAGAAAAAAACACAAAGTGTATGGTAACTTTCTTAGGCACAGGTAACTTTCAACACCCTTCTGCAATTATACATGTTGTTCTCATTTTCTATTATACAGTGTGAGTGCTCAGATGGACTCTTAAAGGGATAGGAAACAGTGCTCCTTTAAAAGAAAAAAAATATATTAAATCAAAGTAAACATAAAAAAGATTGTGTTCAAAAACCAGCAAACAACTTACTTGTTATGTTGCTTTATGAACATTTAGAAATTCTCACTGTAGCTACTGCCTACAGCTAGATAAGCAACAAGACATTGCAGAACTTAAGTTCTATTGTCATATGATTTGTGCAGCAAAAGTCCTCTACTGAACATGGGCAATGAACTGATTACAGCTAGATTAGATGTCTCCTAGCAACACTTCAAAGGGAAAAAAAATGCTACCTTGCCTTCATATAGAGGCCCAAGACCCACTGTGGGGCTGTGACAGGAAGTAATGCACAAATGAAGTAAAAAAAAAAAAAAGAAATAAAAGGTAAAATCCATTTAAAATGATGAATAATACATAAAGAAATTATTTTTATTAAGTATAACCCACTGTTTAGTGTTTTTATATTACAATAATTGAAATTGCCTTTTTGCATGAGCACACACACATACTAAGGTACAGGAATTGCAGCCCCTGTACTCTAAAGACTTTTTTTTTTTTTTTTAAATGGAGCTGCATATAAGACAATTACAAGTTATAGTAGAACACAGTATGCTATTTGTTATACTGGTTTATTGTTGAAAGTCCGTTTAGATTGAATTATATGGAAAGTTTAGAGTTGATAAGGTTAAAGGGACACTCAAGTCAAAAATACATTTTCATGATTCAGATCGAGCAGCAATTTTAAACAACTTTCCAATTTACTTCTATTAACAAAATGTGCAGTCTTTTTACAGTTACACTTTTTGAGTCACCAGCTCCTACTGAGCATGTGCAAGAATTCACATCACATATATATATGCATTTGTAATTGGCTGATGGCTGTCACATGATACAGAAGTGGAAACTTTGAAATTTGTTAGAAAAAAAAATCTACTACTCATTTGAAGTTCAGACTAAGTGCTATTGGATTGTCTTGTTTTCATGCATTTGTTCATTATGCAAATCTACTTTATTGTCTGGTCCTTTAACAGACAAACAACTATGAAGTATGTTTCTTTCATACAGATGCTGAGAGTCCATGATCCATTACTCATGGGAATTACTCTTCTCTACCACTAGGAGGCAAAGATTCCCAAACCCCAAGAGCCCTATAAAACCCCTCCCACATAACTTAGTCTTCACTTTGCCTCCGCTGGAGGTGGTTGAAGAATGAAAATGTGCATGTGTTCTTCAGAGAAAGGGGTTTTCAGTCTATGTTTAGGCCTGGATCCCCTCAGAGTACAGTGCTTGTCAGAGGGATGTATTTGGAGTATGGTTTATGATACAATGGTTTTGCCTCATGGGAACTCCTTCATAGGGCCTCTATAATCGTAGGGATGTGTCTTCTGCCTCCCTTTACAGATCAACATTATACTCCTATTCCATAACCTCTGCCGATATGTTTCAGTAGTGGTTTGGCTGTCTGCTGCCTGTTTGATAGTGGATGAGTGTCGATGGGTAAGTATATTTTATTATCTAGACACTCATTTAGCTTTATTATAGGCACGTTTAATTTGTTAAAAGTTTTCTATATATGTAATTCTATATGGCCCTGGAACACATCCTTCACTATTTCCCTTGCTTTGCAAGCTTTGTTTTTCGCACGTCGGGTTAGCACAGGTTCCTTAGCCTTCTAGGAGTTACAGGTTAGTTTTGCATACCATGTTTTGTCTGTCGGGTTAGCGCAAGTCTGTGTGTTGTTGTAGGCACGTCGGGTTAGCGCACATTTTCTCGGTTATGCGCGTCTGGTTTTTGGTGCGCTTTCTACCATTAAAACAGTCAGTAGTTTGGTGCGTGTTTGACAGTTATGTTTTCTTCTGCTTAGCCTGCATTGTCTTTGCAAAGCTGCTTAGGCGGGGGTATATGGTTTCCCTTCATCAAGAGTTTTTTTAAGGGGTATAGTGTTTATTGCATTGCTATATGCTATAATGGAGCAGCGGAAATCTGTCCCTGAATTTACCTTAGAAACTGAGTCTCCTGAACACCTTTCTACCATTATTAGGTGTGCTTATTGTAAAAAAACTGAAGTGCTTTCTTCAGCTCATTTATGTGGCTCATGTTTAGATTTTGTCAGGATGCCAGGAATCAGACTGAGACGAGAAGTGCAAAAATAATCACACCTTTATTAATAGCAAAAAATAATAAAAAGTCCACAAGTCAAATAACAAGCCAGGAATCAAAACCAGAGATGGTAGTCAGACGAGCCGAGTCAGGAGCCAAAGCGAATAGTCAGACGAGCCGAGTCAGGAGCCAAGGCGAGTAGTCAGACGAGCCGGAATCAGGAACAAGGAGAACAGAGTCAGGAACAAGCCAGGGATCAGGAAGCAGGAGGGACGTCAGACAGCCAGGTAAACACAGGAGCTCTCACAAACAGGTCTGAGACAACGCAAGGGCAAAGTATACTGAACAGAGGCCCTTTAAATAATAAGTGATGACATCACAATTCTGAGACTGCATCCTGTCTCACACGGATGATGTACACCAGTCTGGCCATAAAAGGAAGTGCAGGAAATGAGCAGCATCACACAGTATGCACCAGAGTCAGCAAGAGAGGTGAGTAAAATGGCTGCCAGCAGCACATGGCAAACAAAACAGGGAAAAAACCCTGACAGATTTGAGGATGAATTCTGACCAATCTAATGCTATTTCTTTGGGTACTTATGCACCTACTCTTTATTCATTACAGGTCAATGCTGATGTGGTGCCTCTGGCTATGTTAAAGGGACACTGAACCCATTTTTTTTTCTTTCATGATTCAGATAGAGCATGAAATTTTAAGCAACTTTCTAATTTACTCCTATTATCAAATTTTCTTAATTCTCTTGGTATCTTTATTTGAAATGCAAGAATGTAAGTTTAGATGCCGGCCCATTTTTGGTGAACAACCTGGGTTGTCCTTGCTGATTGGTGGATAAATTCATCCACCAATAAAAAAGTGCTGTCCAGAGTTCTGAATAAAACAAAAGCTTAGATGTTTTCTTTTTCAAATAAAGATATCAAGAGAACAAAGAAAAATTGATAATAGGAGTAAATTAGAAAGTTGCTTAAAATTGCATGCTCTATCTGAATCACAAAAGAAACATTTTGGGTTCAGTGTCCCTTTAACATTCATGCTGTCTCTGAGGCTTTGGCTGCTCTCACCTTCAAATAAGGGTAAACGGTCAGTTCAGATATTACCTTCTACAAGTGCTATTTGCCCTGATTAAATGGGATATTGTGGTATCTTCAGATGGTGAGGTTTCCTCTGGGAATGAGGATTCCTCATCTGATGTAGAACCTGATATTTCCTCTTTTTGTTTAACCCTTTGAGTGCTAAGCACTTTCCCACCTGGGTGCTAAGCTGATTTAATTTATTTTAACTTTTTTTTTATTTTTTCCAGATCCCCAAGACTTACACCATTAGGCGATTACCTTTCCAATGGTGGGTCTTGGGGGTCTGTAGCTGCTTAGAGGCCTGAGATACATGCTTCTAAGCAGTATGCCCCCCTTTCCCTATACTTTGTATTGACAAATTGTTAATAAAGTTGTGCAGTGACGTCATCACGTCATTGCGCGTGACGTCACTGCGTAAAACATGATGCCCTGCGATGCCTGTCACTCTACAGGCATGATTGCTGGGGTAGGAGCGAGTGGGAGCCCCCAGATCTCCCTCAAGGTAGGAGAGTGCTAGTGACGGCTCTGAGACGTCATTAGCACCAGAGTGGGAAACTCTGTGACGGCTCAGAGCCGTCATTAGCACTCAAAGGGTTAAAGTTGAACATATTAATTCTCTTTTAAAAGAGGTCTTAATCACTTTGGGGGTTGAAGATCCTAAGTCTTCTGATGATAAACCTTGTAATAGTTTATATTCCGTTTTTAAAACTGTTGTTAATCTTCCTGAGGTTTTCCCTGTGCCTGATGCTGTCTCTGACATGATTGCTAAGGATTGGTCTAAGCCAGGTGTTTGTTAATCCTTTTGCAAAATTTAAAAAGTTATATCCTTTACCTGCTGCTAATATAGAGTTATGGGAAACAGTTCCCAAAGTGGATGGGGCCATTTCCACTCTAGCTAAAAGTACTACTATTCCTTTGGTAGACAGTACTTCCTTTAAAGGACCCTTTAGACAGGAAGTTAGAATCCTTTCTTATAAGGGCCTTTCTACATACTGGTTATATTCTCAGACCAGCTATTTCTGTTGCGGATATAGCTGCTGGTTCTACGTTCTGGTTGTTCAGAGCAGTTTTCTGATTACCCTGTTAGTGCAAATCTATTAAGTTTGCTTCAGAATGCAAATTCTTTTATTTGTGATGCTGTGTTTGATATTATGAAAATTAATGTCAAAAGCATGTCTTTAGTTATTCTTGCCAAAAGGGCTCTGTGACTTAAATCCTGGAATGCTGATATGGTGACTAAATCTAGATTATTGTCTCTTTTCAAGGAAGTTATTTGGGTCTGATTTAGATTCTATTATTTCTACTATTACTGGGGTTAAGCAAGCTTTTCTTTCTCAAGACAGAAAGTCTAATGGAAAATCCAAAGCTCCTAATTGTTTTCGTTCCTTTCATCAGAATAAAGAACAAAAAACGGATTCCTCCATTCAAAAGCAAAGCTCCTCTGGTTCAGTCTGGTGAAATCTGTTTCTGCCTCCAAAACTACATGATGGTGCGGCCCCCAATCAAGCAGTCCTGGTAGGGAGCAGATTAAAACTCTTTCAGGGAGTTTTGGTTTCAGTCTGTCCCAGATCCCTGGGTTCAGAATATTGTTTCTAAGGGATATCGAATTGGATTCAGAACAAGGCCTTCCAGAGATTTTTTTTTTCTGTCCAATGTTACAAGGAATCCTGTAAAAGCAAAGGCTTTTCTTCAATCTGTCTCAGATCTGGAAGATATGGGAGCGATTGTCAAGTTCCTTAGCAGAAACAGGGGATAGGATTTTATTCAAATCTCTTCATTGTTCCAAAGAAGGAAGGCACTTTAAGACCAGTATTGGATCTAAAGACTCTAAACAAGTTTGTAAGGATTCCATCTTCTAGAATGGAAACTATCAGGGCAATCCTGCCTGTTCAGCAAGGTCAGTTTATGTACACAATAGACTTAAAGGATGCTTACCTTCATATTACAATTCACTCAGAACATTACCAGATTCTGAGGCTTGCTTTTCTGGACAAGCATTATGTTTGTTGCTCTTCCATTTGGTCTGGCTACAGTTCCAAGAATATTTACCAAGGCTCTGGGTGCCCTTTTGTCTGTAATCAGAGCTCAGGGTATTGCATTGTTTCCTTACCTGGACTGGACGATATCTTGGTACTAGCTCTGCTTTTCCCTTAGCAGAATTTCACATCAAACAACTATATATCGAAGATATGGTTGGAAGATCAATTTGCCAAAGAGTTATATTTTTCCTCAAAAGTTACTTCCCTAGGTTTCCAAATAGACTCAATGGCCTCTTAAGCTTTGTATGCTGCATCAATGGTGCAGGGATTATATTCGGCTATCTCAAAAGATATTCTTAGATTCCAGTGCAAGTCAGTCTCTGCCTTGGTGGCTGAATCATCAGTTTATTATTCAGGGGGCTTCTTTTGCTCATCCTACCTGGTCTGTGATCCACACAGAGGCAAATATTTCAGGTTGGGGAGCTGCTTTGGGGCCTCCGACAGCACAGGGGGGGGGGGTTTGGGATCATCGGGAGGTAAGGTTACCTATCAATATTCTAGAACACTGTGCAATTTTCAGGGCCCTTCAGGCTTGACCTCTCTTGAAAAGGGAGTCTTATCTTCATTTCCAGACAGACAATGTCACAGCAGTAGCTAATGTCAACCATCAGAGGGGAACTCACATTTCCCTGGCTAGATAGAGGTATCTCAAATTCTCTCTTGGGCAGAAGTAAATTCTTGCCTAATCTCTGTGATTCAGATCCCAAGAGTAAACAATTGGGAAACATTATATATTTCTATACATTGATATATTTAAAGGGACAGTAAACATAGAAATTAATGTTATTTAATTATGCACTATGTGCTCTTTTTTTCTTCTTCAAAAGCACGTCATGGGCGAGTTGTCCAATTGCAGTGCGCCTGATTGCACCCTTAAACTAAATGTAGCGCACTCCTGCGCTGGGTAAAGCTGACACACTTTAAAAAAAAAAAAACAGGAGAAGAGCCTGGCGAGGAAGGTTAGTACAGTTTTGGGGGGTTAAATCTTTTAAATTTCTTTTTCTTTTTTTAACAGGTGTCACTAGGTTAATGTTACATAATTCTGAACACAGAGCGTAACATTCATTTCTATGTTTACTGTCCCTTTAAGCAAATGTCAGCAAGCGAAGGAGATAAAATCAGCAGGGATTTATTTTGTGAGTAATAGTAAAACAGGCTCAATCTGATTTATATTTGTTTTATTATTATTATTTTAAATTAATGTGCGCTACGAAGTGTAAGCGCGTAATAAAAAAAAAAAACAATACCTAAATGCATTGTATAGTATATATTATTGGAGATGCAAATGTGATTCTGATGACCACATCTTCATACACAGATGGGAGTGTCAAGAAGAAGCAGTCACTTGCAGAGCAGTGATCCGTTAGCCCATCTGTTACACAAGATTTCTTTCTGTGCACCCCCAATCAGACCATCACTTATCTTTCTCCCTCCCCAATACTTATTTAAGATTTGAGGTCAGTTATATAGCATGCAGGTCAATGCACTTTTCTGGGATGTCACTGTGCAGGCCCCGCCCCCCCTTGCTGCATGTTTCTCATTAGCTCCTCATCCTGCATAGACAGTTCAGTTAGTTTCTTGCCCAGTCTCTCATGGATGTCCAAGTATTTAGACACACATCGGTCCAGGCAGACACTCTCTCCTTTAGACAGTTCTGGTTCTTTGTAATGAGGAGGGACACACTTTTTGTGACAGGCACCCGTCATCCTGGAAGAGAAAGTTCCAAAATGATTAGCAGTGTATCTACAGACAGAGAGACAAAGAAGACAAAAAAAAAGCAACATAGAAATAGAGAAACAAACAAACAAAAAAAAAGATGTTAAAACGTCCATGAAATCACCACTAATTAATTTATAAACCATATAAACTTTACATTATCATCATCATAGTCCAAAATGTTTGGGGTGTGATGACAGAAGGTAGGGAGAAATCTTAAAGGGACATTAAACACTAAATAAATGTTAGATAGAATGATGCATTCAAAGAAAAGATTAGTCTGAGAATAACTTGTAGATGTATTTTTAAAGTTTCATTAGTTGTTTCAAATACATAGTTTTAAAAAGTGTAAAGTTTTAAATGTCTATAAAACAATGGGCGCTGCCATGTTGCAACTTAGGTTACCTTTTCTGCTGTGACCAATTAGGGACAGTTATAAACAGGTCACTAGAGTGTGCAGCCAATGGCTGTGTGGAATATAACAGTGTTCTGCACTTCCATTTCTAACAGGAACTGAAATCCATTTCATACATAATGGAATTACAGAAAAAGGGGACAAAATAAATAATAAAAGTATATTGTAGAGGTTTTTTTTATATCTATGATTTATCATTTTATATTAACATCTCAAAGTGTTTAATGTCCCTTTAAATATTTGGTGTCCGTAGATTCTTAGTTCACGTTAACAATATGTTATTCATTTTACAGAGATCAATGTATGTGAGCTACAGAAAAGGATTCCTTCATCAAGAAAGTCAAGATAAAGTCGCATTGATCTAGTACTCCGCTAAATGAAAACTATTTTTTTTAAAACATAATAAAATATTCAAACTTGGTAACTGAACATATAACAATAAAACCATAAATAATCTGTAGGTTTCTATATAAGGTATTATAAATAAAGCACAACACTACAGAAAACATACAAGACAAGCAACAATGGAGCAAAGTAACCACGTTCCAAGAAAAGTTTTACTAACTAAAAAATATTTCAAATTGATTGACTTAAAGGGATAGAAAGGTAAAAAGGAAATGTGCATAGGTGCATTTCAATTTTATATAGAAGCATTTTTGCAACATACTTCCATTAGCAAAAAAAAGTTATTACTGTATTCTGCTGCATACGCACATATCCTATGTGGGTCCAGGCACCAGTATACAAACATCACACCTTCTCAGTGACTCAGTAGTAGCCTGTATGGCAGAAATGATGTCTTCAGAAGCAAATCACACCACAGTCACCTGGCATAGTGTTGAATAGTCATGCACAGGCCCTCACAGGATATGTACGTATGCCGCTGAAAAACAGTAGTTTCTTTAACTAGAACCATTTTTGCTAATAGAAGTATATTGCAAAAATGCTTTTGTTACAAATAAAAATGCAGCCGTGCACATTTCATTTTTCTATCCCTTTAACACAAACAATTTCCCACCAGACTGAACATAGAGAGAGCTTGAAGCAAGTTCCAAAAAAGCTTCCCCCCCAAAGTAAACATTTGTGTGTGATGTGTGTATCAGGAGCCTGTTTCAGGAAATGTATTTTCTCATGTTCTAAGTTTTATATTTTATTTTACATGTAAACATGGCTAAGTACAAATGAAGTTGTTCAAAAAGGCAAAAGGATCAAAAAATACATAGCCCTTTAGAAGTGTCCAGAGGCCATACAGAAATCCATAACCTTATCTACAGCCTAATCATTACAAATCTGCTAAAAGAAATTGCATTATCTAGATATCAATTTTAGAAAGCCAAATATATTTGCTATATAGTGTATGAGCCAACTACTAACAAAGGTAGAGATAGTAACTGCTAAGCATAGAATATTTGAAGTTGACAAATGTATATAAAAAAATATTAGCCAATAAGGAACATGCTAGAGTAAAAATAAAATACGCTGATCCATTAAAGGGACAAAAACTCTTTCATGATGAGCACTAGATGGCAGCAATATTTCCTGTAATGTAGTGCTCCAGACAGGTGCACGCTACCTATCTAGATATCTCTTCGATAAAGAATAACAAGAGAACAAAGCTCCAGGCCTCTGCCCACATATAGAACCGGAGCACAATCGGTGCTCCAATTCCAAATGAGGGCAGATGCCAGATAGTTACAAACGGTGACACACACAGTAACGATCATCTGCTGGTGCCAGCGGGAGGGAATCCGGGAGGTGGGTGGGCAGTCCAGCAGTGGAGGGCCCTACACTGTGGCAAAAATAAAATAAAGAGAGAGATGGAGCAGCTACAATACAGAAAAAGGGGGTGGGGGATCTCTAACTAAGGATCACAGGAGGTGGGGGGACAGGTGGGAGGGTAATCTCTACACTGACTGTCTGAGAGTACCTAAGATGGGGTGACCAGTGGGGGGAGGGAAGAGAGCTGTTTGGGAGGGATCAGGGGGTGGGAAGTGTCAGGTGAGAGGGTAATCTCTAGACTGAAGCTAAAATTAACCTTACAAGCTACCTAATTTACCTCTTCATTGCTGGGAATAATAGAAGTGTGGTGCTCAGCTGCAATTAGCGGCCTTCTAATTACCAAAAAGCAATGGCAAAGCCATATATGTCTACTATTTCTGAACATAGGGGATTCCAGAGAAGCTTTTACAATAATTTGGCCATGATTGCACAAGCTGTTTGTAAATAATTTCAGTGAGAAACCCAGAGTTTGTGAAAAAGTTTATTTTTTTATTTTTATTTGATTGCATTTGGCAGGGAAATGGTGACAGTCAACACCAGAATTTTTGTTTTTTTAAAAAGATAGAAAATCCCTTTATTACCTATTCCCCAATTTTGCATAACCAACACAGTTATAATAATACATGTTTTACCTCTGTAATTACCTTGTATCTAAGCCTCTGCAAACTGCCCCCTTATTTCAGTTCTTTTGACTGACTTTAATTTTAGCCAATCAGTGCTGACTCCTAGGTAACTTCACAGGCGTGAGCTCAATGTTATCTATATGAAACACATGAACCAATGCCCTCTAGTGGTGAAAAACTGTCAAAATGCATTCAGATTAGAGGCGGCCTTCAAGGTCTAAGAAATTAGCATGTGAGCCTACCTAGGTTTAAATTTCAACTAAGAATACTAAAAGAACAAAGCCAAATTGGTGATAAAAGTAAATTGGAAAGTAGTTTAAAATTACATGCCCTAACCTGAAAGTTTATTTTGGACTTGACTGTCCCTTTAACCCCTTAACGACCAAGCACGTGGCAGGCATGTCCTACAAACACTGGGCTTCCAGACGCTTTCAGGGTATTGCAGCGATGCCTCAATATTGAGGCATAGTGCAATACCCTATTTAAGCAAACCGATGCAGAGAGTGTGCCGATCATTGGTGGCGTGTGAGGGATACAAGGGAGGCGGTTGGGCGGCCCATCGCTTGATCCGTTCTGGGGGGGGCGGCTTTGAGGGAGCACGCAAGCGCATGCTATTAACTTCTGTAGTCAGGGAGAGGGAGGTGGGAATAATTAATAAGTGTTGGGAGAGGGATCTGGGAGAAGGGTAGTATATTGAGGGGGGCAGCTACACTACAGAAAAAAGGGGAATTTTTATTATAAGGCAAATTTTTTAGCAACCTGGGTATTGGCAGACAGCTGCCGGTACCCAAGTTGGCGGAAAATAGGTAGAGGGGGAATCCAACACTGCATTATATATATATAAAAAATAAGATGGCGGTGAGAATTGTGAGGTGGGGAAGGGAAGAAAGCTTTTTGAGAGGGGTCAGGGAGGGATCAGGGGGTGGGATGTTTATCTCTACACTAAAGCTAAAATTAACCCTACAAGTTACCTAATTAACCCCTTCACTGCTGGGCATAATACAAGTGTGGTGCGCATCGGCATTTAGCGGCCTTCTAATTACCAAAAAGCAATGGCAAAGCCATATATGTCTGCTATTTCTGAACAAAGGGGATCCCAGAGAAGCATTTATTTATATTGACATATATCAGTGTTACAATGTAACTATCGCTAATTTTGAAAAAAAATGTTTTGGAAATAGCAAAGTGCTACTTGTGCTTATTGCCCTATAACTTGCAAAAAAAGCAAAGAACATGTACACATTGGGTATTTCTAAACTCAGGACAAAATTTAGAAACTATTTAGCTATGGAGTTTTTTGGTGGTTGTAGATGTGTAAAAGTAAGTTCTAAAATCTGGACCTAGTCTAATCCTCCAAGCCTCTCAAAATAAACCGTGATCTCTCCACACGGTTAGAATAGGGTTAAAAACAAGCTGAGGATACAGGAATATCAAATGTAATAGAATATAGTCATCCAAAGGTTATAGCATAAATAAAAATGTTTTATTATCCTCAATTATAAAAACTGTGCAGTATAATTACAATGACACAAATAATTTCATAAAAACATAATTTATGTAAGAACTTACCTGATAAATTCATTTCTTTCATATTAGCAAGAGTCCATGAGCTAGTGACGTATGGGATATACATTCCTACCAGGAGGGGCAAAGTTTCCCAAACCTCAAAATGCCTATAAATACACCCCTCACCACACCCACAATTCAGTTTAACGAATAGCCAAGAAGTGGGGTGATAAAAAAGTGCGAAAGCATATAAAATAAGGAATTGGAATAATTGTGCTTTATACAAAAATCATAACCACCCCAAAAAAAAAAAAAGGGCGGGCCTCATGGACTCTTGCTAATATGAAAGAAATGAATTTATCAGGTAAGTTCTTACATAAATTATATTTTCTTTCATGTAATTAGCAAGAGTCCATGAGCTAGTGACGTATGGGATAATGATTACCCAAGATGTGGATCTTTCCACGCAAGAGTCACTAGAGAGGGAGGGATAAAAATAAAGACAGCCAATTCCTGCTGAAAATAATCCACACCCAAAATAAAGTTTAATGAAAAACATAAGCAGAAGATTCAAACTGAAACCGCTGCCTGAAGTACTTTTCTACCAAAAACTGCTTCAGAAGAAGAAAATACATCAAAATGGTAGAATTTAGTAAAAGTATGCAAAGAGGACCAAGTTGCTGCTTTGCAAATCTGATCAATCGAAGCTTCATTCCTAAACGCCCAGGAAGTAGAAACTGACCTAGTAGAATGAGCTGTAATCCTTTGAGGCAGAGTTTTACCCGACTCAACATAGGCAAGATGAATTAAAGATTTCAACCAAGATGCCAAAGAAATGGCAGAAGCTTTCTGGCCTTTTCTAGAACCGGAAAAGATAACAAATAAACTAGAAGTCTTTCGGAAAGACTTAGTAGCTTCAACATAATATTTCAAAGCTCTAACAACATCCAAAGAATGCAATGATTTCTCCTTAGAATTCTTAGGATTAGGACATAATGAAGGAACCACAATTTCTCTACTAATGTTGTTAGAATTCACAACTTTAGGTAAAAATTCAAAAGAAGTTCGCAACACTGCCTTATCCTGATGAAAAATCAGAAAAGGAGACTCACAAGAAAGAGCAGATAATTCAGAAACTCTTCTGGCAGAAGAGATTGCCAAAAGGAACAAAACTTTCCAAGAAAGTAATTTAATGTCCAATGAATGCATAGGTTCAAACGGAAGAGCTTGAAGAGCCCCCAGAACCAAATTCAAACTCCAAGGAGGAGAAATTGACTTAATGACAGGTTTTATACGAACCAAAGCTTGTACAAAACAATGAATATCAGGAAGATTAGCAATCTTTCTGTGAAAAAGAACAGAAAGAGCAGAGATTTGTCCTTTCAAAGAACTTGCGGATAAACCTTTATCTAAACCATCCTGAAGAAACTGTAAAATTCTCGGAATTCTAAAAGAATGCCAAGAAAAATGATGAGAAAGACACCAAGAAATAACATAATTTATGCTTACCTGATAAATTCCTTTCTTCTGTTGTGTGATCAGTCCACGGGTCATCATTACTTCTGGGATATAACTCCTCCCCAACAGGAAATGCAAGAGGATTCACCCAGCAGAGCTGCATATAGCTCCTCCCCTCTACGTCAGTCCCAGTCATTCGACCAAGAATCAACGAGAAAGGAGTAACCAAGGGTGAAGTGGTGACTGGAGTATAATTTAAAAGATATTTACCTGCCTTAAAAACAGGGCGGGCCGTGGACTGATCACACAACAGAAGAAAGGAATTTATCAGGTAAGCATAAATTATGTTTTCTTCTGTTATGTGTGATCAGTCCACGGGTCATCATTACTTCTGGGATACCAATACCAAAGCAAAAGTACACGGATGACGGGAGGGAAAGGCAGGCTCATTATACAGAAGGAACCACTGCCTGAAGAACCTTTCTCCCAAAAATAGCCTCCGAAGAAGCAAAAGTGTCAAATTTGTAAAATTTGGAAAAAGTATGAAGTGAAGACCAAGTTGCAGCCTTGCAAATCTGTTCAACAGAGGCCTCATTCTTAAAGGCCCAAGTGGAAGCCACAGCTCTAGTGGAGTGAGCTGTAATTCTTTCAGGAGGCTGCTGTCCAGCAGTCTCATAGGCTAAACGTATTATGCTACGAAGCCAAAAAGAGAGAGAGGTAGCAGAAGCTTTTTGACCTCTCCTCTGTCCAGAGTAAACGACAAACAAGGAAGAAGTTTGGCGAAAATCTTTAGTTGCCTGCAAGTAGAACTTGAGGGCACGAACTACATCCAGATTGTGTAAAAGACGTTCCTTCTTTGAAGAAGGATTTGGACACAAGGATGGGACAACAATCTCTTGATTGATGTTCCTGTTAGTGACTACCTTAGGTAAGAACCCAGGTTTAGTACGCAGAACTACCTTGTCTGAGTGAAAAATCAGATAAGGGGAATCACAATGTAAGGCTGATAACTCAGAGACTCTTCGAGCCGAGGAAATAGCCATTAAAAACAGAACTTTCCAAGATAACATTTTTATATCAATGGAATGAAGGGGTTCAAACGGAACACCCTGTAAAACGTTAAGAACTAAGTTTAAACTCCATGGTGGAGCAACAGCTTTAAACACAGGCTTGATCCTAGCTAAAGCCTGACAAAAGGACTGGACGTCTGGATTTTCTGACAGACGTCTGTGTAACAAGATGGACAGAGCTGAAATCTGTCCCTTTAATGAACTAGCTGATAAACCCTTTTCTAAACCTTCTTGTAGAAAAGACAGTATCCTAGCGATCCTAACCTTACTCCAGGAGTAACCTTTGGATTCGCACCAGTATAGGTATTTCCGCCATATTTTATGGTAAATCCTTCTGGTAACAGGCTTCCTAGCCTGAATTAGGGTATCAATAACCGACTCAGAAAAACCACGTTTTGATAAAATCAAGCGTTCAATTTCTAAGCAGTCAGCTTCAGAGAAGTTAGATTTTGATGTTTGAATGGACCCTGTATCAGAAGGTCCTGTCTTAGAGGTAGAGACCAAGGCGGACAGGATGACATGTCCACTAGATCTGCATACCAAGTCCTGCGTGGCCATGCAGGTGCTATTAGAATTACTGATGCTCTCTCCTGTTTGATTTTGGCAATCAATCGAGGAAGCAGCGGGAAGGGTGGAAACACATAAGCCATCCTGAAGTTCCAAGGTGCTGTCAAAGCATCTATCAGAACTGCTCCCGGATCCCTGGATCTGGACCCGTAGCGAGGAAGTTTGGCGTTCTGGCGAGACGCCATGAGATCTATCTCTGGTTTGCCCCAACGTCGAAGTATTTGGGCAAAGACCTCCGGATGAAGTTCCCACTCCCCCGGATGAAAAGTCTGGCGACTCAAGAAATCCGCCTCCCAGTTCTCCACTCCCGGGATGTGGATTGCTGACAGGTGGCAAGAGTGAGACTCTGCCCAGCGAATTATCTTTGATACTTCCATCATTGCTAGGGAGCTTCTTGTCCCTCCCTGATGGTTGATGTAAGCTACAGTCGTGATGTTGTCCGACTGAAACCTGATGAACCCCCGAGTTGTTAACTGGGGCCAAGCCAGAAGGGCATTGAGAACTGCTCTCAATTCCAGAATGTTTATTGGAAGGAGACTCTCCTCCTGATTCCATAGTCCCTGAGCCTTCAGAGAATTCCAGACAGCGCCCCAACCTAGTAGGCTGGCGTCTGTTGTTACAATTGTCCAGTCTGGCCTGCTGAATGGCATCCCCCTGGACAGGTGTGGCCGATAAAGCCACCATAGAAGAGAATTTCTGGTCTCTTGATTCAGATTCAGAGTAGGGGATAAATCTGAGTAATCCCCATTCCACTGACTTAGCATGCATAATTGCAGCGGTCTGAGGTGTAGGCGTGCAAAAGGTACTATGTCCATTGCCGCTACCATTAAGCCGATCACCTCCATGCATTGAGCTACTGACGGGTGTTGAATGGAATGAAGGACGCGGCATGCATTTTGAAGCTTTGTTAACCTGTCTTCTGTCAGGTAAATCTTCATTTCTACAGAATCTATAAGAGTCCCCAAGAATGGAACTCTTGTGAGAGGAAAGAGAGAACTCTTCTTTTCGTTCACTTTCCATCCATGCGACCTTAGAAATGCCAGAACTAACTCTGTATGAGACTTGGCAGCTTGAAAGCTTGAAGCTTGAATTAGAATGTCGTCTAGGTACGGAGCTACCGAAATCCCTCGCGGTCTTAGTACCGCTAGAAGGGCACCCAGAACCTTTGTGAAGATTCTTGGAGCCGTAGCCAATCCGAATGGAAGAGCTACAAACTGGTAGTGCCTGTCTAAGAAGGCAAACCTTAGATACCGGTGATGATCTTTGTGGATCGGTATGTGAAGGTAAGCATCCTTTAAATCCACTGTGGTCATGTACTGACCCTCTTGGATCATGGGTAAGATTGTCCGAATAGTTTCCATTTTGAACGATGGAACTCTTAGGAATTTGTTTAGAGTCTTTAAATCTAAGATTGGCCTGAAAGTTCCCTCTTTTTTGGGAACCACAAACAGGTTTGAGTAGAACCCTTGTCCTTGTTCCGACCGCGGAACCGGATGGATCACTCCCATTAATAACAGATCTTGTACGCAGCGTAGAAACGCTTCTTTCTTTATCTGGTTTGTTGACAACCTTGACAGATGAAATCTCCCTCTTGGGGGAGATAATTTGAAGTCTAGAAGGTATCCCTGCGATATGATCTCTAGAGCCCAGGGATCCTGAACATCTCTTGCCCAGGCCTGGGCGAAGAGAGAGAGTCTGCCCCCCACTAGATCCGGTCCCGGATCGGGGGCTCTCGGTTCATGCTGTCTTTGGGGCAGCAGCAGGTTTCCTGGCCTGCTTGCTCTTGTTCCAGGACTGGTTAGGCTTCCAGCCTTGCCTGTAACGAGCAACAGCTCCTTCCTGTTTTGGTGCAGTGGAGGTTGATGCTGCTCCTGTTTTAAAGTTCCGAAAGGGACGAAAATTAGACTGTCTAGCCTTAGCTTTGGCTTTGTCTTGAGGTAGGGCGTGGCCCTTACCTCCTGTAATGTCAGCGATAATCTCTTTCAAACCGGGCCCAAATAAAGACTGCCCCTTGAAAGGTATGTTAAGTAATTTGGACTTAGAAGTAACATCAGCTGACCAGGATTTTAGCCACAGCGCCCTACGTGCCTGTATGGCGAATCCTGAGTTCTTAGCCGTAAGTTTGGTTAAATGTACTACGGCCTCCGAAATGAAGGAATTAGCTAGTTTAAGGACTCTAAGCCTGTCCGTAATGTCGTCTAGCGTAGATGAACTAAGGTTCTCTTCAAGCGACTCAATCCAAAATGCTGCCGCAGCCGTAATCGGCGCGATACATGCAAGGGGTTGTAATATAAAACCTTGTTGAACAAACATTTTCTTAAGGTAACCCTCTAATTTTTTATCCATTGGATCTGAGAAAGCACAGCTATCCTCCACCGGGATAGTGGTACGCTTAGCTAAAGTAGAAACTGCTCCCTCCACCTTGGGGACCGTTTGCCATAAGTCCCGAGTGGTGGCGTCTATTGGAAACATCTTTCTAAATATTGGAGGGGGTGAGAACGGCACACCGGGTCTATCCCACTCCTTAGTAACAATTTCAGTTAGTCTCTTAGGTATAGGAAAAACGTCAGTACTCGCCGGTACCGCAAAGTATTTATCCAACCTACACAGTTTCTCTGGTATTGCAACGGTGTTACAATCGTTGAGAGCTGCTAAGACCTCCCCTAGTAATACACGGAGGTTCTCCCATTTAAATTTAAAATTTGAAATATCTGAGTCCAATCTGTTTGGATCAGAACCGTCACCCACAGAATGAAGCTCTCCGTCCTCATGCTCTGCGAGCTGTGACGCAGTATCAGACATGGCCCTAGCATTGTCAGCGCACTCTGTTCTCACCCCAGAGTGATCACGCTTGCCTCTTAGTTCTGGTAATTTAGACAAAACTTCAGTCATAACAGTAGCCATATCTTGTAATATTATCTGTAATGGCCGCCCAGATGTACTAGGCGCCAAAATATCACGCACCTCCCGGGCGGGAGATGCAGGTACTGCCGCGTGAGGCGAGTTAGTCGGCATAACTCTCCCCTCGCTGTTTGGTGAAATTTGTTCACATTGTACAGATTGACTTTTATTTAAAGTAGCATCAATACAGTTAGTACATAAATTTCTATTGGGCTCCACCTTGGCATTGGAACAAATGACACAGATATCTTCCTCTGAGTCAGACATGTTTAACACACTAGCAAAAAACTTACAACTTGGTTATAATCTTTTTTAGCAAAAAACGTACTGTGCCTCAAAGAGGTACTAACGATTAAATGACAGTTGAAATAGTGAACTGAAAAACAGTTATAGCATCAAACTTTAAAACAACAAAACTTTTAGCAAAGGTTTGTTCCCATTAGTAAAATAACAATAATTAAATTTGACATAAAAAATACAAAGCAACGTTTTTATTCACAGTCACTATAAGAATTCTCACAGCTCTGCTGAGAGAATTTACCTCCCTTCAAAGAAGTTTGAAGACCCCTGAGATCTATCAGAGATGAACCGGATCATGCAGGAAAAATAAAAGTAACTGACTGGTATTTTTTGATGCGTAGCAAAGAGCGCCAAAACGGCCCCTCCCTCTCCCACACAGCAGTGAAGAGAAACGAAACTGTCACAAATAAAGCAAAAAAACTGCCAAGTGGAAAATAATGCCCAAATATTTATTCACACAGTACCTCAGCAATGTAAACGATTCTGCATTCCAGCAAAAACGTTTAACATGATAAATAGTTATTAAAAAGGATTAGTGACCTTTAACAGAGTAGTTCCAGTGAAATACCATCCCCAGAATACTGAAGTGTATACATACATGTCATTTTAACGGTATGGCAGGATTTTCTCATCAATTCCATTCAGAAAATAAAAACTGCTACATACCTCAATGCAGATTCCTCTGCCCGCTGTCCCCTGATCTGAAGCCTTTACCTCCCTCAGATGGCCGAGAACAGCAATATGATCTTAACTACTCCGGTTAAAATCATAGTAAAAAACTCTGACAGATTCTTCCTCAAACTCTGCCAGAGAAGTAATAACACGCTCCGGTGCTATTTTAAAATAACAAACTTTTGATTGAAGTCATAAAAACTAAGTATAATCACCATAGTCCTCTCACACATCCTATCTAGTCGTTGGGTGCAAGAGAATGACTGGGACTGACGTAGAGGGGAGGAGCTATATGCAGCTCTGCTGGGTGAATCCTCTTGCATTTCCTGTTGGGGAGGAGTTATATCCCAGAAGTAATGATGACCCGTGGACTGATCACACATAACAGAAGAAATAAGTCTTCCAGACTCTATAATATATCTCTCTGGATACAGATTTACGAGCCTGTAACATAGTATTAATCACAGAGTCAGAAAAACCTCTTTGACCAAGAATCAAGCGTTCAATCTCCATACCTTTAAATTTAAGGATTTGAGATCCTGATGGAAAAAAGGACCTTGCGACAGAAGGTCTGGTCGTAGCGGAAGAGTCCACGGATGGCAAGAGGCCATCCGGACAAGATCCGCATACCAAAACCTGTGAGGCCATGCCGGAGCTACCAGCAGAACAAACGAGCATTCCTTCAGAATCTTGGAGATTACTCTTGGAAGAAGAACTAGAGGCGGAAAGATATAAGCAGGATGATACTTCCAAGGAAGTGATAATGCATCCACTGCTTCCGCCTGAGGATCCCGGGATCTGGACAGATACCTGGGAAGTTTCTTGTTTAGATGAGACGCCATCAGATCTATTTCTGGAAGCTCCCACATTTGAACAATCTGAAGAAATACCTCTGGGTGAAGAGACCATTCGCCCGGATGCAACGTTTGGCGACTGAGATAATCCGCTTCCCAATTGTCTATACCTGGGATATGAACCGCAGATATTAGACAGGAGCTGGATTCCGCCCAAACCAGAATTCGAGATACTTCTTTCATAGCCAGAGGACTGTGAGTCCCTCCTTGATGATTGATGTATGCCACAGTAGTGACATTGTCTGTCTGAAAACAAATGAACGATTCTCTCTTCAGAAGAGGCCAAAACTGAAGAGCTCTGAAAATTGCACGGAGTTCCAAAATATTGATCGGTAATCTCACCTCCTGAGATTCCCAAACTCCTTGTGCCGTCAGAGATCCCCACACAGCTCCCCAACCTGTGAGACTTGCATCTGTTGAAATTACAGTCCAGGTCGGAAGCACAAAAGAAGCCCCCTGAATCAAACGATGGTGATCTGTCCACCACGTTAGAGAGTGTCGTACAATCGGTTTTAAAGATATTAATTGAGATATCTTTGTGTAATCCTTGTACCATTGATTCAGCATACAGAGCTGAAGAGGTCGCATGTGAAAACGAGCAAAGGGGATCGCGTCCGATGCAGCAGTCATAAGACCTAGAATTTCCATGCATAAGGCTACCGAAGGGAATGATTGTGACTGAAGGTTTCGACAAGCCGAAATCAATTTTAGACGTCTCTTGTCTGTTAAAGACAGAGTCATGGACACTGAATCTATCTGGAAACCCAGAAAGGTTACCCTTGTCTGAGGAATCAATGAACTTTTTGGTGAATTGATCCTCCAACCATGATCTTGAAGAAACAACACAAGTCGATTCGTATGAGATTCTGCTAAATGTAAAGACTGAGCAAGTACCAAGATATCGTCCAAATAAGGAAATACCACAATACCCTGTTCTCTGATTACAGACAGAAGGGCACCGAGAACCTTTGTAAAAATTCTTGGAGCTGTAGCTAGGCCAAACGGCAGAGCCACAAACTGGTAATGCTTGTCCAGAAAAGAGAATCTCAGGAACTGATAATGATCTGGATGAATCGGAATATGCAGATATGCATCCTGTAAATCTATTGTGGACATATAATGCCCTTGCTGAACAAAAGGCAAGATAGTCCTTACAGTTACCATTTTGAATGTTGGTATCCTTACATAACGATTCAATATTTTTAGATCCAGAACTGGTCTGAAGGAATTCTCCTTCTTTGGTACAATGAAGAGATTTGAATAAAACCCCATCCCCTGTTCCAGAACTGGAACTGGCATAATTACTCCAGCCAACTCTAGATCTGAAACACAATTCAGAAATGCTTGAGCTTTCACTGGATTTACTGGGACACGGGAAAGAAAAAATCTCTTTGCAGGAGGTCTCATCTTGAAACCAATTCTGTACCCTTCTGAAACAATGTTCTGAATCCAAAGATTGTGAACAGAATTGATCCAAATTTCTTTGAAAAAACGTAACCTGCCCCCTACCAGCTGAGCTGGAATGAGGGCCGCACCTTCATGTGGACTTAGAAGCAGGCTTTGCCTTTCTAGAAGGCTTGGATTTATTCCAGACTGGAGATGGTTTCCAAACTGAAACTGCTCCTGAGGATGAAGGATCAGGCTTTTGTTCTTTGTTGAAACGAAAGGAACGAAAACGATTATTAGCCCTGTTTTTACCCTTAGATTTTTTATCCTGTGGTAAAAAAGTTCCTTTCCCACCAGTAACAGTTGAGATAATAGAATCCAACTGAGAACCAAATAATTTGTTACCCTGGAAAGAAATAGAAAGTAGAGTTGATTTAGAAGCCATATCAGCATTCCAAGTTTTAAGCCATAAAGCTCTTCTAGCTAGAATAGCTAGAGACATAAACCTGACATCAACTCTGATAATATCAAAGATGGCATCACAGATAAAATTATTAGCATGCTGAAGAAGAATAATAATATTATGAGAATCATGATCTGTTACTTGTTGCGCTAAAGTCTCCAACCAAAAGGTTGAAGCTGCAGCAACATCAGCCAAAGATATAGCAGGTCTAAGAAGATTACCTGAACACAGATAAGCTTTTCTTAGAAAGGATTCAATTTTCCTATCTAAAGGATCTTTAAACGAAGTACCATCTGACGTAGGAATAGTAGTACGTTTAGCAAGGGTAGAAATAGCCCCATCGACTTTAGGGATTTTGTCCCAAAATTCTAATCTGTCAGACGGCACAGGATATAATTGCTTAAAACGTTTAGAAGGAGTAAATGAATTACCCAATTTATCCCATTCTCTGGAAATTACTTCAGAAATAGCATTAGGAACAGGAAAAACTTCTGGAATAACCACAGGAGATTTAAATACCTTATCTAAACGTTTAGAATTAGTATCAAGAGGACCAGAATCCTCTATTTCTAAAGCAATTAGTACTTCTTTAAGTAAAGAACGAATAAATTCCATTTTAAATAAATATGAAGATTTATCAGCATCAATCTCTGGGACAGAATCCTCTGAACCAGAAGAGTCATCAGAATCAGAATGATGATGTTCATTTAAAAATTCATCTGTAGAGAGAGAAGTTTTAAAAGATTTTTTATGTTTACTAGAAGGAGAAATAACAGACATAGCCTTCTTGATGGATTCAGAAACAAAATCTCTTATGTTATCAGGAACATTCTGCACCTTAGATGTTGAAGGAACTGCAACAGGCAATGGTACATTACTAAAGGAAATATTATCTGCTTTAACAAGTTTGTCATGACAATTAATACAAACAACAGCCGGAGGAATAGCTACCAAAAGTTTACAGCAGATACACTTAGCTTTGGTAGTTCCAGCACTAGACAGCGATTTTCCTGAAGTATCTTCTGACTCAGATGCAACGTGAGACATCTTGCAATATGTAAGAGAAAAAACAACATATAAAGCAAAATTGATCAAATTCCTTAAATGACAGTTTCAGGAATGGGAAAAAATGCCAATAAACAAGCTTCTAGTAACCAGAAGCAAAGAAAAAATGAGACTGAAATAATGTGGAGACAAAAGCGACGCCCATATTTTTTGGCGCCAAATAAGACGCCCACATTATTTGGCGCCTAAATGCTTTTTGGCGCCAAAAATGACGCCACATCCGGAACGCCGACATTTTTGGCGCAAAAGGACGTCAAAAAATGACGCAACTTCCGGCGACACGTATGACGCCGGAAACAGAAAAGATTTTTTGCGCCAAAAAAGTCCGCGCCAAGAATGACGCAATAAAATGAAGCATTTTCAGCCCCCGCGAGCCTAACAGCCCACAGGGAAAAAAGAGTCAAATTTTAAGGTAAGAAAAAAATTGATTCAAATGCATTATCCCAAATATGAAACTGACTGTCTGAAAATAAGGAATGTTGACATCCTGAGTCAAGGCAAATAAATGTTTGAATACATATATTTAGAACTTTATAAATAAAGTGCCCAACCATAGCTTAGAGTGTCACAGAAAATAAGATTTACTTACCCCAGGACACTCATCTACATGTTTGTAGAAAGCCAAACCAGTACTGAAACGAAAATCAGCAGAGGTAATGGTATATAAATAAGAGTATATCGTCGATCTGAAAAGGGAGGTAAGAGATGAATCTCTACGACCGATAACAGAGAACCTATGAAATAGACCCTGTAGAAGGAGATCACTGCATTCAAATAGGCAATACTCTCCTCACATCCCTCTGACATTCACTGCACGCTGAGAGGAAAACCGGGCTCCAACTTGCTGCGGAGCGCATATCAACGTAGAATCTAGCACAAACTTACTTCACCACCTCCATAGGAGGCAAAGTTTGTAAAACTGAATTGTGGGTGTGGTGAGGGGTGTATTTATAGGCATTTTAAGGTTTGGGAAACTTTGCCCCTCCTGGTAGGAATGTATATCCCATACGTCACTAGCTCATGGACTCTTGCTAATTACATGAAACAAAAGATGATAGAAAAGTTGTGGATACAACTAAATTAATTTTATATTCTAAGCAGTATAAAAAAACAAAATCCAGATATAACTGGAAGAGGGAACTTGATCTATATCTCAAGAAAGTGTACACAATACTTTAAAAAATCACATAAGTTCGATCTATTGCCAATAGTTTCTAATAGATCATATTTGATATATGTGCAATTAAAACAGTGATAGACTTGTTAATAACTGGTGATATGCTAGTTACTCAAAATTTGAACAAATATCTGATAAACATACGTTATATAATAACATCAAGTGATATGAAACAAAATCTCCAAAGTTGCTTTTAAATGATCGGTTATGTTCAAAAAGTATCAAAACAGGGGATACTTAAGTGAGTAAAATGACATCAAACAAATGATACTATGTATCCAAAGTTGCTAGCTACTTCATAGTGATGTCCCCAATATATCCAAATAAAAAGATGCTGGTTAAGGTGAATGTGCGATTTAAAAATACAGCTTTATATCCTTTTTTTGCGCTTTTAGGAAAAATGTCTTTGTGAAAATAAAAGTGATCTTTTAGATCAGTGAGAACAACGTGTGGTAGGAAATTGTCAGATCGAAGATAATTATAGGTGTGTTGCTTGACCGGTCAAGTGTCGGGTCTCTGTTTCAGGCTTATCTGCTTTATATGGCTTGTCAGCTGTTTTTACCGCTGTGAGGCAGACTTACCTGGCTGTGTTTCCTGGCCAAAGGCGTTCTCCGTGTGCGGTGGAATACTCACAGCGTCTTCACTGCCTCGATATCACAGCTCTGTCGGTTGACTTAAAGCAGCCTATTAGAGAGTCCCATCGGCGTCCTTCTTCAGAGTTTATGTTCTGCGTCGTTATCAGGTTATGCAATATGTTTGCCAAATTTAGGGTTACTCCACAGTTCAGCTTCTACGCGTTGAAGCACTAGAGTGCCTTTATCAAGATGGTTTTTATGGAGTGAGTTTGTCCTCTTATACAGTTTTGAATACCCGTATGTATTACCCGTATGTTGGAACAGGTTTTAAAGCTATACTCACTTCAATTTTTTCTTCATTAATTTTTAATCCAGCCTTTTATTGCATACGTTGTCTTGAAAGCATAGAATATGTGTTATTTCAATCAGATATCTGTTAGTTGTTGAAATGACATACTTAATGATTTATATATAAAGAAAATCTTATCTTTAATAGTATAGTAGTCACAACATTGCTACATATCTGCTCTAGAAGCTATTACAATTTTTGTTATTTTTACAGAGTTTTTTATACTTTGGTGTACATTTCGAATGTAGAATTCATTATTCATCAAAATTTTTTTTTTTTTTAAAGATATTCTTTCATCTTAGAGGTTTGTTTACATAACTACAGATTTACACAATACTTGATTTCCTATTCAACTTTCATTTCAGCTATATTTTTCTTGGTTTTAGAGGTATTAATCAGAGGATATCATACATATTAAATTTTATTCGATCCATTTTGTATAAACTTTAAACAGAGGAATTTTAGTTAAATGGGTTCAAGTCTAATTCTGCATTTAGACCCCCTGGAGTTAATGTTAAGTTATCAATTAGTTCTGCTTCAGTATGTAATAATTTTTGTGTGATATTGCCACCTCTTTTTGCAATGATCTTTTTAACTCCCCAATAGAGTAGTCCTTTTGTGTCTTGATTATGTGCTTCTTTGAAATGTAAAGACAGTAAAAGGTCTTTAAATCATTTTTCTATATTATTCAGGTGCTGCCTGATTCTATCCCTAAGGTGTTGTCCCGTTTGTCCCAAATACTGTCGTTTACATGGACATTGTATAATGTACACTACGTTAACTTATAATCTGAATTGGTTGATTCAACGGTTTTGCACCTACTGCTGAATTTGCATGCCTTACATTTATGGCACGGAAAAAAAACCTCCAGAATATTTTCTTGTACATCCTTATTTGTCTTGTTACCTCCTTTGTTAAATTCACTCGGGGATAGAATGGATTTCAAATTTTTGGACTTATGGTAAACAATTTTAGGTTTTAATTCAGTTATTTCACTTAGATAGGGATCTTTTTGAATGTAATGCCAATGTTTGTATAAAACTTTTTTGATAAACTTAAAGTCTGAATTATATTGGGTAATGAATGAAGTATCGTAACTTTCTTCCTTCTTATAGGAGGTGTTGTTCTTTTTAGATAGTAGTGTATTTCTATCACATGTTTTCGCATTATTAAATGCTTCGAAAATCAGCTCTTTATCATAGCCTCTTTCAACAAATCTATCTTTTAAGATATCAGCTTGTACAAGAAAGTCCTCTATATCTGAACAATTTTTTCTCAATCTTAAAAATTGACTCTTTGGTATATTTAGTTTCCATTGATCGTAATGGCAACTATTGGAATGTATGTAGTTATTAGAATCTACCGGTTTGAATAAAGTTTTGGTCTTAATCTCATTGTTAACTATTTCTACTGTTATATCTAAATAGTTAATCTGTTTAATACTATGCTCATAGGTGAAAGAAAGGCCCCAAACATTGTTATTTAAATCTTCCATAAATAGATTTAACAATTCTACACCTCCAGCCCATATAAAGAACAGATCGTCTATGTATCTCTTGAAGAGTACAAGGTTTGCGTTCCAGGGGGTATCCAAAATGGTGTCTTGTTCAAATTTCCCCAGGAATAAATTTGCGTAACTGGGCGCAAACCTCATAAGCATCGCTGTGCCCTTTCTTTGTAAGAAGAATTCCCCATTAAAGTTAAAGTAGTTGTTATTCAGTATAAAATGTATGCACTGTCTACAGTCTGCCTGTGGGGTTGGTAGATTCTCATAATTATGTAGGAAGTGTTTAATGGCATTGAGTCCTAGAGTGTGTTGTATGTTAGTGTAAAGTGAACTTATATCACGTTACCAATATTAAAATTTTTTTTTTATTTTTTTAAATAATGTTTTTTATTTAGAGTTTATCACATAACATTGATAAAATGCAGACATATGTACCAGTACAACAGTGCAATACATTCATGAGATACAAGTCAAATTTTCAAGATTTTCCTCCGTAAGAGTGCGGTATAACGGAATAGGTTTACACAAAATAGCATAGTTGTATAAATAGCCTAAGCTGTATTAATGTAGGAGAACTAAGCTCCCTACTATGAACATACGGGGTTGGGGGAGGGGACTAGACATTAAGAGCTACCTACCATATAGTAATACATCTCCAGCCCAATATACCACTTTAAAATGATTCTAAACCTGTGGGAGTGAGAAATCAGGGAGGCTTCCCAACACAGGGACATAGCTAAAGTTTAGCAGGCCTCTGTTAACTATGGGAAATTCTAAATTAGAACAGAGCGAGGACTGCAGTCCACTTACTGGAATGTGAACCCCTTGAAAGGGCCCAAGCAGATAAGCACCTGTTCTAGGGGACGGAGAGAGCACTTAGGCTTGAAGGAAATGGAGCTCCAATACCTCTCATCACCCACCCACAGGTCGCCCCCCAGGAAGGCGGAGCCGGAGGGGGGAAAAAGGAGGGGGGCGGGTCATAGTAGTGGAAAAGAAGAGAATAGGAAAAAAGAAAAACTTTCCACATCAAAGGGGGATTCACCTAGAATTCAGGCATGACTCAATGGGAAGCCAGATGGTCAGAATATAAGTTATAGAGCCTTATTGGGCTGATTTCTGTGGATCCAAGGATCCCAGATTTTCCAGTATGAGTCCAGTTTGTTAAGGTGTTGATAGAAACCTTTTTCCATCTGGGCATACGAATCAAGGGTTTGGGTGATGTCAGATAAAGCCGGTGGATCCTGTTGCCTCCATCTCCTAGCAATGGAGACTTTAGTCGCAGCAAATACAAAGATGGCTAGCTGGCGAAGTGATTTGGGCGTTTGCCTTGGGAAGATGTTTAGGATAGCTACTTTCGGCTCTTTCGGAAGTGCCAATATTACATTTTTATTCCAAACTATATCTCTTATGCTATTTAGAAATTCAGTTGAATCTTTTAGGTATGTAGGTAATTTCCTAACAAATGGTTGCATGAATCTATCGACATACTGGGAATGGTTCGATGTGAGAGAGTTAATTCCAGAGATTATAGGTCTACCTGGTGATTTATGGATTTTAGGTAAGTAATAGAAAATGGGTGTTACAGGGGTAGGTTGCTTAATAAATTGAAGTTCCTTTTCATTAAGTATGTTTTCTTTCCTTGCCTCAAAAATTAAATCATCTAAAGTTTTTTATAATTTCTTTAACTGGATTTGTCTTTAATCTTATGTATATTTCTTTGTCATCAAGAAGTCTGTAGGCTTCCTCTAGATATTCTGCAGTGTCTAAAATTACTAGACCTCCGCCTTTATCCGCTGCTTTAATTATGATGTTGGGATTATTCTTAAGTTCATTAAGCATAGTATTCTCCTTTTTTGTCAGATTGTATTTCTGTTGTTTTTAATTTTACATTTATATACCTCTTCTTTTACTGCCTTCTCGAACATTTTTAAATATTTACCTTTTTCTTGAGTGGGGTAAAAGTTAGATTTTTCTTTTAATTCCGTATGCATATATATTTCTCTTTGCTCATTTGATGTTCCTTTACTGAGACTATTCAAGTTTTGACATTCAATGGGATTTTTAAGAAAATATCTTAAGGGTGAGCTTCCTCACATATTGATTGATATTTATGAGTGTATTGAATTTATTTATTCTACTTGTGGGAGCAAAGGAGAGACCCTTGCTCAGTACTGTTTCCTGTTCTTTATTTAAAGTGATTTTACTCAAATTAAATATTCCTCCTGTGTTGGTCATTTCCACCTTTTTATCTCTTGTCTGTTTTCCTCTCCCTCTTTTTCCTCTAGTCTTCTTTTGCCTTTTTGAACCCACTCCCTCTCTCTTGATGTTTCTGTATCTGTTACACAAGATGTGCCTTCTGCTGCTGGACCTTTCCCTAAAAAAGATTGACCATTTTCATATTCTTCGCTATTCTCCTCAAATAGTTTATATCTATTCTCTAATTCTACTTGAGGTGGTGGATTAAATTGTCTCGAGTTAGTATTGGTCTAAGAGGACGAAGTCACTCCACAAAAACCATCTTGATAAAGGCACTCTAGTGCTGAAATGCGTAGAAGCTGAACTGTGGAGTAACCCTAAATTTGGCAAACATATTGCATAACCTGATAACAACAAAGCGGAACATAAACTCTGAAGAAGGAGGACGCCGATGGGACTCTCTAATAGGCTGCTTTAAGTCAACCGACAGAGCTGTGATATCGAGGCAGTGAAGATGCTGTGAGTATTCCGCCACACACGAAGAACGCCTTTGGCCAGGAAACACAGCCAGGTAAGTCTGCCTCACAGCGGTAAAAACAGCTGACAAGCCATATAAAGCAGATAAGCCTGAAACAGAGACCCGACACTTGACCGGTCAAGCAGCACACCTATAATTATCTTCGATCTGACAATTTCCTACCACACGTTGTTCTCACTAATCTAAAAGATCACTTTTATTTTCACAAAGACATTTTTCCTAAAAGCGCAAAAAAGGATATAAAGCTGTATTTTTAAATCGCACATTCACCTTAACCAGCATCTTTTTATTTGGATATATTGGGGACATCACTATGAAGTAACTAGCAACTTTAGATACATAGTATCATTTGTTTGATGTCATTTTACTCACTTAAGTATCCCCTGTTTTGATACTTTTTGGACATAACCGATCATTTAAAAGCAACTTTGGAGATTTTGTTTCATATCACTTGATGTTATTATATAACGTATGTTTATCAGATATTTGTTCAAATTTTGAGTAACTAGCATATCACCAGTTATTAACAAGTCTATCACTGTTTTGATTGCACATATATCAAATATGATCTATTAGAAACTATTGGAAATAGATCGAACTTATGTGATTTTTTAAAGTATTGTGTACACTTTCTTGAGATATAGATCAAGTTCCCTCTTCCAGTTATTTCTGGATTTTGTTTTTTTATACTGCTTAGAATATAAAATTAATTTAGTTGTGGCCACAACTTTTCTATCATCTTTTTATGAAATTATTTGTGTCATTGTAATTATACTGCACAGTTTTTATAATTGAGGATAATAAAACATTTTTATTTATGCTATAACCTTTGGATGACTATATTCTATTACATTTGATATTCCTGTATCCTCAGCTTGTATGAGCGCCACTCTAACCATTTTTTAGATGTGTAAAAGTGTTTTTTTTTTCCTGTTTTTTTTATCATATTTTATATATTTTTTTATAGTAAATTATAAGATATGATGAAAATAATGGTATCAATAGAAAGTCCATTTAATGGCGAGAAAACGGTATATAATATGTGTGGGTACAGTAAATGAGTAGGAGGAAATGTATCTCTATATCTTTCATGAACATTCTGGATCATACTGAAGACAACCCAAGTGAGAATGGCTTTAGAAGAAGACTAATTTCTATCTGTCCTAAGTGCATTCTTTCCATGGGTCTACACACCCTGTCAGTGAGCAGTGACAGGGAGCGCACAAGTAACGCTTTCTTTAGCATCTCAAGTGGATTACACAGGCCGCTGTGCGCTCCCTGTCACTGCTCACTGACAGGGTGTGTAGACCCATGGAAAAAATGCACTGAGGACGGCAGCAGGAGGGCTTTTGCAAATGATGAAAAATAGCTCACAACTGTTTGTGCCCAGATGCATAGGGAACGAGTCATATGAGTCAGTATCCTAGCGATTCCTATAGGCTATATGCAGCGGTAGATAAAGAGAAGCCAACTGGTCCGCCGCATATAAGATATTTTTAGTTCTTGCTTGAAAAGGCCCATTTACTAAAATCGGCGCATTGCGCATGCGCAAAAAGCACAGAAGAGGAAGGAAGGAAGATGAGTATGATGAAATAGAGGAGGGGGATGGCGGCCATTTCAAAACTGCAGAGGGACATGTTTGAAAACTATATATCCCTTTAATGCAGCTAAAGCAGATGTCTCCTAGCAAAGGAAAAGTTACTCATTTGCCTTCATTGGGCTCGATTTATTAAGCTAGGGTGGACAGGGGTGTACATATTTGCCCTTGTCCGCCCCAGCAATCTGCTGCCAGTTTTCAGCATTGCACAAGAGCGCTATTTTGCACTCTTGTGCAACACCGCCCCCCGGCCCGCGCACAGACAATCACGTACGAGACCGGGGAGATTGAAATTCTCTATCTAAGAGGTGGAGAAGAGTTTAGGGAAGCAGAGGTCTGATGACCGTTGTTTGATAAATACTGACTGCAGGTTCTCTTGTGAGAACCTGCAAAGTAGGGGGGGCGAACGGCTTGATAAAGCAAGCCCATTGTGGGGCTATGACAGGAAGTAATGAATCTTGCACAAATAACGTTAAAAAATAAAATAAAATTTAAAATCCTTATAAAATGATGAAACATACATATTGCAATAATTTATTTTAAGTATAACCCACTTTGCATGGTGCTTTTTCATTACAAGAATGAAACATGTTTTATATCCTTTTTTTAAAAGTACATGATGCCCAAATGTTGAAGCACTTGAAAGTGATGCAGCATAGCTGTAAAAAGCGGACTACAAAATATCACCTGAACTGGCTATCACAGGGATTGTATGCACAGGAACAATCAAACTTGACTGCTACTGCAATGCACACATCTCAATATTGCATATGCTCCAAATCATTCCAGACTTACCATCATTAAAAAATAAATAAAAAAAGAGGAGTATCCTTTCTGGTTTTATATGCATTTTTCTTCAGTATTGTACCTCCTTGCCCCCTAGGTCACTTGAGATGCTTTTCCCAATCAAAGACTCATATCTGAATAACAGTCAGTGGACCCTTATGCATGCTCAGATGCAGGGTGGATAAAAAAAAAAAAATATAAAGGAAGATGCTGTATATTCATGTCTGTAATGTTTTTTGGTAAATTATTCCATTAATTCATTCACAATTTCATGCTCTCCCAAAGGTTTCTGTCAGATTATTTTGGACAATTTGTCTATCTTAAAGATATTATCACATATTATTGGTTTTGCAGTTCCCAAAACTGTGAATGTGTGTCTGCAGAAATAACATGCCCCTTCTTCACAGCAAAATGTTATAAAATTAACATACAGAGTTGATAAATAGACCTTAAAGGGACATCATCATAAAAGAAAAATAACTTTTGGGTTTCAAATAGAGCATACAGTGTTCAGATTTCAGGTTTACTTCTATTATCAGATTTGCCTTATTCTCTTGGAATCCTTTGTTAAAGGAGAGCAATGTTCTACTTAGGCCTAGCTGAATACATTGGGTGAGACAGTGACAAGCAGCTAGCTCACAGTAGTGCATTGCTTCTGATCCTACGGTACCTATGCAGGCTTCTCAACAATAGATACCAAGAGAACAAAACAAAATTAGATAAGAGAAGTCAATTGGAAAATTTTTAAAAATTGCATGTTCCTTCTGAATCATGAAAGTTTAATTTTGACTTTACTGTCCCTTAATGCCATTGCTCCCCTGCAAATCTATGTACCCAGAATCAACCCATACTAAGTTTCAAGAAGCTCACGTAATAGAAGATTGTTTGGAGTGGAATAGATCTGCACAAGGACCTAAGTGTGAGGAGGGAGGGGCAAGAAATAAAAAAATATTGTTAATGTTTTAGTTAAAACTATTTCAATTGTTATTATTAATGTAATTATTATTTTTCTCCTTCCAATAAAGTACAGGTGAAAAGTTGATCAAATATGAATGATTAACCAATTTAACTGGAGATAGCTCACCTCCAAATAATTTATTTCATTTTAACAGTCTATCTGTGCATATCTAATTATATATAACCAATGTTATATCAGTAATGGTCTGATATAACTGTAAAAAATAATCTGAAAAAATATCATAAAAATTAAAATCATGATATAAATCAGTCTTACTAGTGATTTAAATCTTTATTTCAATCAATTTGATTTAAATCAAATCCACCCTGCTCATATGAGCACGGTGATGTCATCATTTACATCACTGTCATGCCGAGAATGCACCCTGAAGGGGATAAGTGTGCACATAAAAAGCCTTGAGTGTGCGCATTTTCCTCCAGAGCAAGCAGCTGTTGTAAAAAGCAGGTGTAGAAGCAAGAAGCTCTTAGTGCAAGAACAGCTTCATAAACTTGTCCATTGAAAATGCTGGCCACTTAGAAAACTAAACTCTAGATTGCAGAATATATTCTAAAAAGTTATTTAACTCCTTTTGCCAGAAGCAAGCACAAAACATTCATTTAACCTACTGGTCACACAACTGATTTAAAAGGGACAGTAAACACCTTATAATTACAACACATTTTTTTGTGTTGCTATAGAATAACATATCAGCCAAGTCTTAATGTTTTTAAGCAAATTAACATCCTTTTTGATGCTATTATGTCTTAATAACCAAAATCCACCCACCATTTGCCTCATATTGAGGATCCAATCTCAGCTTTAGTCCACAGACAACAGGGCAAGCTACTGTCATAACCTTAGTAAACAATTCATTGTTTTGCAATTGTTATCAGTTAAAGTGAATGTAAACTTTCATGAATTAGTGCCCGGTTTTAAAAAATACTATAAAAAACAGGGGCACTTTTATTCATGAAAGTTTACATTTCAGCGTATTTTTAAAAATACTTACCTTTTTCTTCAGGAAAGCCAGATCGGCGAACCCCGCCCGTTTCTTATGCTGTACTTACACAGCAATGACGAAATCAGCTTCCTCCAATCACGGCGTGGCCTCATTAGAAGAAGCCGGTTTCGTCATTGCTGGCGTAGTTACAGAGGAGTTGCGTGCGGGGGATGGCCGATCTGGCTTTCCTGAAGAGAAAGGTAAGTACAAATACGCAAAAATGCAAACTTTAAATGAATGAAAGTGCCCGTTTTTATAAGTAGATTAAGTACAATCACAAATGTAGTGACCGCCTGACAGAAATATTGTAAAATATTGGGGATAGAATTTCAGACCTCTAGATTACTACCGATCACCGGTAACCCAGCTTTCCCACCAGGACACTGCAATAGTATATTTCATAAGTGGGAAACTAAAGGCCTGATCTATATATCACAATTGAAGGAACCACTTACTGGGCATATCAAGTCTTTTGAGAATCTAGCACGCGAATACAGCTTACCATCCCAGCATTTCTTCGCATATTTACAGATACGTCATTTTATAAATGACTTTGATAACAGGTTCAGTAAGCACTGGGCGCAATTAAATATCGAGGCAGGAATAACTCTTTACAAAGCTGGCGTCAGAACCATCTCAATTTGGTATCAATTTATTATGAGTAGAGAAGGAGCACTGCATATCAATCAGTGTAAACAGAGATTTGTAATCTATTTTCCTGAGTTGCAGGATAAGGATATAATGGACAGTATTGAAAGAACAAGAGAAGCTACAGACAGAATCAACTTAAGAGAATCACAGTCTAAGGTAATAAATAATTTTTATCTAACCCCAGCTAGAATTGCCAAGTGGTCCCAATCACAGGTTTTGTGTCCTAAATGTCATAAAATAAAGGCGGATTTACTGCATTACTTTTGGACTTGCCCAAAAATCTCGCAATTTTGGAGTAAAATCCAGTACTGGATTAATAGAAAAGTAAAAGACAAGATAGAATTACAGGCAAAACATATACTATTTTTGTACCCAACACAAAATACAGGAGATAGACTTCTCATAAATTTAGTAATCTTGATTGTAAGGAATCAGCTATGTAAAGGGTGGAAGCATAGAGATGCTCCCTCAATCACTGAATTTATAAACGCTATGAGAAGCCAGATTATGGGAGAAATAATAATACTGGATAAAGGAGCAGCTAAGCAGGTTACCTTATTCTTTAAAAAATGGAAAAAGTATATTCAGGGAGAACCTACAATAGTTCAACAGTATATCCTCTCGCCATTTCAAAATTCCATTCCTTTTCTAGAATTAATCTTAGACGGATTTTTACCGTCAAACTGGGTATATAGTCGTTAAGGTAGGAATAGCTCTAGCTATAAAAGCAAGATGGTACTCAATGGTAGCTTTCAAGTGAAGGTTTTTTTTTTTTTTTTCCCCCTCTCCCCCCTCCCTACCCCTGGGATGTAAGAATAATTTTTTTTAATTTTTTTTCTGAGAAATCTTGAATATAGTTTATAGTATATCGGGAAGGATCCGTTCAGTAATTGTAAAGGGTCACGATTGGTCCGATATTCAAACAGAGTAGATGTATACAAGAATTAGGTTAAGGGACAGAGCAAAGCATGTCAAGGTCAGAAAGTGTCTATAACTGTTCCGGTAAAATAAAGAAGAGATCAAGTAATTAAGATTGGAGGTAATAGATAAGATATCCAGACAGAGAGGAATCATAATTATTATCTGTCACAGAAAGGTTTAGTTGCTTAGAAATGTTTTTTTTATGTTTGATTGAATAAGATTCTGATGTGACAATTTCATATGGTTGGTATGTATTGTATCTCTGAATTTTTGTTCATATTTTTACCTTCAATAAAAAATTTATAAAAAAAAAAAAAAAAAAAAAAGAAAGTGCCCGTTTTTAATAGTATTTTTAAAAACCGGGCACCAATTCATCAATTCATGAAAGTCTACACTCAGTTTAAAGACAATTAGGGATAGATATGTAGCAAGTTCTGAAAATTAGAAATTCCTAATTGTTTAGAGCTACATTACATGAAAAAAGGCAAAATAATGGAAATATATAGACAAGTTGTTTATTTTGCATAGCTAAACATTTTACATCATAATATCAAGGTGTTGACTGTCTCTTTAACCTTGTTGGAAGTAGTTGACTTTGATTCAACCTCTTGGTTTCCAATAACATATACACAGCAGTGATTTAAAACCAGATATTCTCACCTCTCTCTCTGCATTGGAAATATTAATAATAATAGTACACACTAATAACTTTTTAAAATAGTGAAAAAAATACTTCAAATTTTCAAACATTGTATTGACTAGTGTGCCTTACAAGTGCATTTTCCCTAACTTTCAGGTTGATTATCTCTGGGGAGGGACCAGAAATGAACCTGATATAAGTCCTCTATGGTAGCATTCTGCTGTAAAAATGGTAAGTTTGAGATTTCACTGGTTACAGAGCTAGGGCTAGTAGCCTAAAATGTTACTACATTTTATAATGGTAACAGTGAAGGATTTTGCCAATCTGTGCAACCATGAGAAGGACACGGGTATAAAATCCGAATGGACCTTCTTTGCAACATTCCATGGCAAAAATGCATGTGATGGGGTTGGAGGAACAAATAAGTGGGACCCAACTAAAGTCAGTTCGCAGAGGACAACAGAGGGTTAAATCCTCACGAATAAGTGAGAGAGAACGAGGGATAGTGGTACCTTGTTTGAGTCAAAATTCTAGAGGATAATTATCAGTGCTTATATTTGCTTACCCTAGAATTTATAGGGTCTTAGGCAATAATATACAGATTTATGTACAAAATGCAAATAAAGTTGCAAAAAAAGGAGCAGATTGCCAGACTCAAATAGTTAATATACATCAAGGTATAAATCAAGGGAAAAAAATATATATATATTATCTTTCAATTATACATACATTCATACAAGATAACTTTATTAGGTCAATAATAAATAAAGTCCAACCGGACTGTACATGCACACACACTGTTAAAAATAGCTTGAACTCAGTATTGTAATCAGTGAGTTATAGTGGCGGCTATGGTCAGTCAGAATAACAGTATCTATTTTGATTACGGTCGTGAAGCAATATGACATAACCCTTTCATAAGGTATTGACACTTTAAATTGTAACATATAGTTTAATTATCAGCTTTCCGCTAGGTATTATAACCTGCGATATCTAAGTAATATCTCTGCTTTGGTGTATTTCAACAACAATGTAGATACATATATAAGTATGTTAAAGATACATTTTCTGCTAGCAATGATGGCTTATATCTAATAGCTGGTGTATCCTTAATTCATGTACTGCTATCGCTTATACATGAAACGGACAGTGCTATACTGAGAAACGCTAGGCTGAAAAAAGTTCCTTCTATAGCGGGGCTTCAATTAAAGTTATACTGACTGCAAAGTTTAACCGTAATCAACATGCTATGTAAGGTACTGAGTAAGCGGTTAAAAAGAGAAGAGGTACTATGACCTCATGGTAATGCCCCTGACACGCGTTTCAAATAACGCTTCCTCAGAGGGGTCAAATATCTTCAGGGGTTAAATCCTTACCCCTGAATATATGTGGCTCCTTTGTAATGAAACAAATAAGGTGGTTACATATACGTAAAAATATGGGTTCCCAAGAACAATATTCTCAGAAAACTGACACCTGTCAAGATGATTACTGCCACCGGATGCTCTCACAACATTTACGAGAGACTGAGTGAGGAACTCTCACACCTTCTAATCAAACATGAAGCATAAAATTCTGGTGCATCAATCATATATATAAATATTGAAAAAATACGGTTTATTTTTATTATGTATTAAGCTTTAATTATATCTGTTTATTTCTCAAAACGCATGAATAAAAGTAGGCTTTTCCACAGATTTCTACTAGTCCTAGCTTTGTAACCAGTATTATTTCAAACTCAAAAAATTCCCAGAATGCCATCATAGAAGACTTATATCTGTGAAAATGTCAGGTCCTTCACCAGAGATAATCAACCTCAAAGTGAGGGGAAATGTTAAAAAGTTGCACTCTCGTTCTCCCCAACCCCCCAAAAAAAGAGAAATATCAAACCTAAAATGTTCTGCATGCACACTATACTTACCTAGGTACTCCTTTAAAATTAATTTAGCACTGAAACTCGAACCTTTCCCAATATATATTGACCCTAAAAGTGGAACTTTCAGCGATCCTTATCAATACTTTAGGACTTAAAAGTTCTTACGTGTAAGGTACAATAATATGCAAAATGTTTATATATGTACATGTACCTTTTAATGTGCTCTAGAGATCAGTTTTTGTTCCAAGGAGCAAGGACCATCCAGAGCTGAGATACTGAGGTTTATGTAAAAATCTGTGTAACCAAAATTTGTCGTGTACCATGAAACAAAGATGGCCGTCCTGGTTAAACCAAGTAAAATAAAAATAAAAAACTGGTGGTCATGCAATACCAATACAAAGGGGAAATCAAGGGTGGTCTGCCTGATGTAACTGCTGACATAATACATTCTACTGAGCAGGCATGGAGATTAAATGTGGACACAATGTGCACACACAACATAAGTAAACAGTATCAATAATGAATTTTGCTATTTTTTTATTTTTGCTTATACAACAATATTGCAAAAATGCTTTTATTCAAAACTGAAATGTGTTAATGCACATTTAACCCCTTAGTGACCACAGCACTTTTCAATTTTCTGACCGCTATTTTTCAATTTCTGCAGTGTTTGTGTTTAGCTGTAATTTTCCTCTTACTCATTTACTGTACCCACACATAATATATACCGTTTTTTCTCAACATTAAATGGACTTTCTAAAGATACCAATTATTTTCATCGTCTTATAATTTACTATAACATTTTTAAAAAATATGATGAAAAAATGGAAAAAACACACTTTTTCTAACTTTGACCCGCAAAATCTGTTACACATCTACAGCCACCAAAAAACACCCATACTAAATAGTTTCTAAATTTTGTCCTGAGTTTAGAAATATCCAATGTTTACATGTTCTTTGCAAGTTATAGGGCAATAAGTACAAGTAGCCCATTTTCTTTTTTTCAAAATTAGCGACAGTTACATTGTAACACTGATATCTGTTAGGCATTCCTGAATAACCCTTCACATGTATATATTTTTTATAGTAGACAACCCAAAGTATTGATCTAGGCCCATTTTGGTATATTTCATGCCACCATTTCAACGCCAAATGCGATCAACTAAAAAAAATTGTTAACTTTTTCACTAACTTTAGGTTTCTCACTGAAATGATTTACAAACAGCTTGTGCAATTATGGTACAAATGGTTGAAAATGCTTCTCTGGGATCCCCTTTGTTCAGAAATAGCAGACATATATGGCTTTGGCATTGCTTTTTGGTAAATATAAGGCCGCTAATGCCACTGCTCACCACACTTGTATTATGCTCAGCAGTGAAGGGGTTAAATAGGTAGCTTGTAGGGTTAATTTTAGCTTTAGTGTAGAGATTAGCCTCCCACCTGACACATCCCACCCCCTGATCCCTCCCTGACCACCCTCAAACAGCTCTCTTCCCTCCCACACCTCACAATTGTCACCGCCATATTTAGTACTGGCAGATTTTCTAAAATAAAAGCCTTTTTTTTTTTTATTTTTAATATATTTTTTTTGTATCTATAATGCAGTGTTAGAGTCCCCAACCTCCCTGCCCCCCCCAACAGCTCTCTAACCCTCCCCCCTCTACCTATTTGCCGCCATCTTGGGTACTGACAGCTGTCTGCCAGTACCCAGTTTGCTAAAAAAAAGAAGAAGCATTTTTCTGTAGTGTAGCAGCCCCCCCCCTCAATACCCTACCCGCCCCCTGCGCGCTACCGGTAACATGCTCGCAATTGAAGAAGGACAGGATCCGGAAAGGCCTCCAGTGATGGGCCGCCCACCCGCCTCCCTGCAATGGCTCCCACCCACCAACAATCGGCACCATCGCTGGACGATGCAGAGAGGGTCACAGAGTGTTTCTCTCTGCATCGGATGCTTAAAAAAGTTATTACAGTGATGCCTCAATATCGATAGCCTGGAAGCGGCTGGAAGCGATCACGCTTCCAGAGCATCAAACCCCAGAGGACGTGTCAGGCACGTTCTTGGTCCTTAAGGGTATTATTTTGCAGGACGTGCCTGACACGTCCTCGGTTGCAAAGGGGTTAATTTTCAACTATTATGCCCCTTTAATTACCTAATAGACTTGTGCATTCGGATTCTTTGTTAGGATCCGAATGCGGAAGTAAGCATTATTCAACTCTTTTCAGAGCCGGATTGATTCTGGTTGTAAGGTCACCATGTTACGATCTGGATTTGCACAGAAATTAACGTGGTGTTCTTGCACCAGAATCAATCTGGCCCCTGAAAAGAGACGAATAGCGCTAATGTCCGCATTTAGATCTTAAAGGATCAGAATGCACAAGTCTTTTACCTAATGACAAGTGTGGAACTATTTAAACCCACTTTTTTTTTCTATCATGGTTCAGATAGAGAATGCAATTTTAAATAACTTTCCAATTTGTTTCTATAATCTAAATTTGTCTCATTCTCTTTGTATCCTTTGTTGAAAAGTATACCTAGGTAGGCTTAGAAGCTACTGTTGGCTGGCTGCAAATGTATGCCTCTTGTCAGTGGCTTTCAGCTAGCTCCCAGTAGTACATGCAAACAGGTGTATAATATGTATTAATACTTTCCCCTTCTGGTGAACCGCAGCCGTCCCACAGTCTCTCCCAAGGTCTTTGTGAATAGATCAGGTGTGCTAGCTGGAGGCGCTGGTTCAGCTTGTATCAGTCGTTGGTATCTTCCTTTCCTTCCTCGGTTGTATAACTCTAGGTGCAAAATAGTGGTGCTGAAATATCAGACAATACACCATACAAAGGTGAATATCTACTCACAGTGTATATTGCAGGTTACCGGCTCCTTCCCAATATGAAAAGACAATATCACAGATTCAATAAAAATTTTGTTTTTTTTTACTGAATCTGTGATATTGTCTTTTCATATTGGGAAGGAGCCGGTAACCTGCAATATACACTCTGTGAGTAGATATTCACCTTTGTATGGTGTATTGTCTGATATTTCAACACCACTATTTTGCACCTAGAGTTATACAACCGAGGAAGGAAAGGAAGATACCAACGACTGAAACAAGCTGAACCAGCGCCTCCAGCTAGCACACCTCCCAGTAGTGCATTACCGCTACTTCAACAAAGGATACCAAGAGAATGATGATAAAAGTTAATTGGAACATTGTATAAAATTGTATGATCCATCTAAAAAAAAAATTGAGTTTCATGTCCCTTTAAAAAAACAAATCTGTTTTCTGCTCGGTGGTGCTAAAGGACACAAAAAAAAAAAAAACTATTGGAGGGCTGGATAAGGCCTGCGAGCTGTAGCTTGGGCGGTCCTGTTCTAAATAAATTATCTCCTATGTTGCAAGAGAGGGCTCTTTTGGCAGCCAAAATGTTAAAGTAATCGTAAACTGTAAAAAAATATGCTGTATGAGCACATAGGCTACGGCAGTTACCTCAGGCTGACTGTCTGCAAGAGCTAAACAAATTGTATTTTGCATACAGACAGCACTCTAGAATAAAGTTTTTTTTGTTTTGTTTAAAAGAAAGAAAAAAACGTTTGAGCTTTGTTTTGTATCACAACTGGCTAAATCAGTATATCAATGTATTCAAATCTGATTTAGTAATTTATGATAATTATGTAGAGATTTCTTTCCCGTCAAGGGTATAAATAATTCAAATGGATTTCTTCAGCCTTTTTATATTCCTTCAGGGGCTGCTTACAGTATTTTACCAACAGTTTAAAGGGACACTGAACCCAAAAATTTTCTTTTGCAATTCAAAAAGAGCATGCAATTTTAAGCAACTTTCTAATTTGCTCCTATTATCAATTTTTCTTCATTCTCTTGTTATCTTTATTTGAAAAAGAAGGCATCTAAGCTTTTTTTTGGTTTCAATACTCTGGACAGCACTTTTTTATTGGTGGATGAATTTATCCACCAATCAGCAAGGACAACTCTGGTTGTTCACCAAAAATGGGCCGGCATCTAAACTTACATTTGTGCATTTCAAATAAAGATACAAAGAGAATAAAGAACATTTGATAATAGGAGTAAATTAGAAAGTTGCTTAGAATTTCATGCTCAATCTGAATCACGAAAGAAAAAATTTGGGTACAGTGTCCCTTTAATTACATATCTGTAATATCTTTTAATTATAGCCAATGTATGATACATGTTACAGCAGCCACTATTTTTTATGTTTGTAAATTATTTCTCTTGTTTTGCCCTTCACATTACCTAAAATGATCAGTAGAAGCCCCCTAAATGAGCATTCAATACACTGGAAATAACTGGTGCTGTTCAGTGTTCGGACCGCTGGCATTGTTGCCACACTGCATAACGAAGACACTTACATAGGGCTACCTGCAGAAAACAACTGTACAGAAACAAAACCGTTACACTTCCCTGCATGCTCCAAGGCCACTGTGTACTAATCAGTAATGTTGGCAGCACTGCATGCAGGGATTTATAGTCTTCAGGCTCCATTGCCAGTGGCCAACTTCTGATTCAAATTACAGCATGGGAATAGCTCACTGGGACAACATTATGGCCCTAATTTGTAGTTGCCAAGCCTAAAATTGTAGGTCACTACAACTCCCTGGAACTGTGAATTTGTCTACCCATGATAAAGCTCTTTTTTATTGAAGAATATACTCTCACACACATACATAGATTGACACAGGATCCAATTCAATGGATCCCATAAACAGATCAGGAACTAGTTGTAAAGACAATCACACTCTGTATGTTGTAGATGGAGAGGGGAACAGTTTGCACTGGAGAAATGAAGGTTAAGAAAAAATCCAAAGGGGGACTTCATTGTGATTCCCAGGATATAGACAGAAAAGCAGAAAACATGGTGTTGAAGATGTCAAGTTTAAACCAATTATTGTGCTCCCATCACTCTTCAAACAAAATATGAAATCCAGAACCAAGCATGATGTTGTGTGGGGATTATTTTACAGATCTAAAGACAACAAACTCTATGGTTATTCCACAAAAGCTTCTTTTGGTTTGGTTTAACTTACATCTAAGACAATTATGTTATTTAAGGTGGCATAGAAAGCTATGGGGTTAAGCACTGGTAAATTGATAAAAGGACAGTCTACACCAGAATTGTTATTGTTTTAAAAGATAGCTAATCCCTTTATTACTCATGCCCCAATTTTGCATAACCACCCCAGTTATATTAATATATGTTTTAGCTCTGTGATTACCTTATATCTAAGCCTCTGCAGACTGCCCCCTTATCTCAGTGCTTTTTACAGACATGCAGTGTAGCCAATCAGTGCAAACTCCTAAATAACTCCACAGGAGTGAGACAATGTTTATCTATATTGCACACATGAACTAGTACTGTCTAACTGTGAAAAACTTTCAAAATGCTCTGAGCTAAGAGGCGGTTTTCAACGGTTTAGAAATCAGTTTGAGCCTAGCTAGGCTTAGCTTTTCAAAAATACCATCAAGGAACAAAGCAAATTTAATGATAAAAGTAAATTGGAAAGTTGTTTAAAATTGCATGCCCTATCTAAATTATGAAAGTTTAATTTTGACTAGACTGTCCCTTTAAGTTTACATTTTTCTCTTTCTGTTTGAAGGAAGACTACTGTATAGTTCCAAGCTGGAACCTTCGATAACTCACAGATCAGGAGAAAGTATCATTTTTTCTCACTTAAAGTGAATGTAAAGTGAAGACTATCACTCTTGGTCATATTATGCATCTACTAAAATAAATAGGACTTTAATTCATGATTTTTTTTTATACTGCACCCTAATTCACAAAATCAATCTATTTACCAAGTATTATTAGCCGTGATTCCTCCGCCCGCCATTTTGTCCATCAATGCACAAGTGATTGACATTGCAGTTTTCTAATCCGCAGTTGCACCCTGTGGCATTCAGCCCCTTTACTGCAACGTCACGCGATGCTTCTGCGCATGCATTTTTAACTACAAGAGCTATTCGGATCCAGAGCGCATCCACGACACGCGCATGCGCTACACAGATAGTCACTAATTTTCAAGAATACGGTCTTCATTCTGTAACGCATGCGCATATCTACTAACGATGTAGACACGCATGCGCAAATTGAGTACTCCACAGGGACGCGCGTAGACACGCATGCGCAAATTGAGCACTCCACGCTTTAAGATATGTAATAGAGCTGGCGGGACCGCTCTTTACGTCAGGGACTGGAAAACAAGGAAGTAGAGGATGGGAGGAGTTGCTCACAAAAACGGAGCTAAGTTATAATATAAAATTATTATATAAACAAAAACATTTATATAAAAAAAAAATATGGCGGCTTAACTAACGAAGTGTTTGTGAATTAGTAGTGAATACCAACTATCAGAAAATTTACATTCACTTTAAAGGAACATAATACCCACATGCTAATTCAATTGAAATTTAAGCAGCATCGCTGAAAAAGCTGACAAAAAAAATATCACCTGAACATCTCTATGTAAAAAAACGGAAAATATTTTACTTTAAAATGTATTCATCTCACAACAGTAAGTGCTCTGTGAAATTGTCTTAAAACAGTTATCCTTTAACTACTATCAGCTGCATGTTGGGGGAAAAAATAACAGAAAATCATCTTTTTCAGTGCTGAGGTCACACTTTGCTTTACTGTGATCTCAAGATATTTCACTTATACCTCACAAGATTTGATAGTAAACTTTATTAAACTGAGAAACTTGAAATCAAATATGTTGTGTTTGACTCAAAGATTGTAACATAGTAGATGAGGTTGAAAAAAGACCGAAGTTCATCGAGTTCAACCTATACAAATCTAATATACTTAAATTAATCCCATGAAAAGGTGCCCAATTTAAGACAAGCAATCATATCCTTGAATTCTGTTGCTAGACAGAAATGTATCCAAACCATTTTTGATCATTTTAATAAATAAAAATGGGGGGAGGCCAATCCTATTTTTTTTATTTTTTTAACAAGAAATTCTAAAAGATGTGCAGCAGCCCCATAAATGGAAGCATATTTGCGCTGACTTCAGTCATAACATTTAAAGTGCATGCATCACCATTGGAACTAGGAACATGCACTAAATCAAGGGTCAACAAAGAGCACCAACAGGTTCCGCAGCGCTGTAAACATAGTCGGTAAACAGGATAGCTTTTGCAGGGATCAAGTGGGTAGAGGGTCCTGCCGAGAGTTGCACTGTTGTAGTCGGCTCTTATGAAGGTAAACTACAAACAGCTGGGCTCATAGGCTTACATGCTACGGGGTTTTAGGGGATAGCAGTGGAGATAGGAAGGTTAGTGTAGGTTGTAAGCGCGTCCCTGAATAGTAGAGTCTTCAGGGAGCACTTGAAGCTTTTAAAACTAGGGGAGATTCTTGTGGAGCGAGGCAGAGAGTTCCATAAGATGGGAGCCAGTCTTGAGAAATCTTGTAGACGCGAATGTGGGGAGGTAACAAGAGAGGAGGAGAGTAGGAGATCATGAGCGGAGCGAAGGGGACGGGAGGGAGAGTATATAGATCTAAGGAGAATAACCCAAAAAGTTAGTAGACAGGGGCTTCCTGTCTCCTGGATTTATTGAGTGCTGCAATAAAGAATGAACAAGCATTGCCCCCAATATATTGACAAGAGGTTGAGTACACTTTAAATGTTAAAGCAGTGGTTACATTGAAAAGAAGCATTTTTGCAAAAGTAAGTATATTACAATACTTATCTAAGCAGAAATGCACCAAAGAACATTTCAAATAGTTCTGTCTATAGAAGCTACCCTCTACACTACATACTTAAGTAGAAAGCATTTAATGAACTACAGGAAGGAAGCTTACATAGTAAAGTGGAAGCAGAGAAAGGACACAATTTAAATAGAAGTTTATTTAAGGATATGGGAGCTTTAAGAGGGATAAACAAACAGCTTAAACAGGAAGCATACGTCTGTAAAATGAGTTGCTCAGCAAGATTTGTCTACAAGTCCATTGACTCACTACTTCTGCAGTAGACTATAATATACATAATGGACCAGCAAACTACAATTACAGCTCCATAATAAACCAGATACATCAAAATAATAAGATAAAACTAATTTGATAGTTCAAGGATGAGATACAATTCAGGGGTGTCCAACCTTTTTAACACGAGGGGCCATACTATACGTTTTTGTGCTTTTACTGCCTACCCTCAGGATTTCTAGACTTTAAGAAAGTTAAAGTGATAGTAAACCCAAATGTTTTCTTTCATGATTAAGTAGATTAATTGGAAAAGATGCCAGATGAGGGTTAAAACCCTTAATCTTAAAGGGATACTAAACCCAAATGTTTTCTTTTATGATTCAAATGGAGTATACAATTTTAAGCAACTTTCTAATTTACTCCTATTATCATTTTTTCTTCGTTCTCTTGGTCTCTTTATTTAAAAAGCCGGAATGTAAAGTTTAGTAGCTGGACCATTTTTGGCCTAGCACCTAGGTAGCACTTGCTGATTGGTGGCTAAATGTAGCCACCAATCAGCCAGGGTGCTGAACCAACAATAGGCCGGCTGCTAAGTTTACTTTCCGTTTTTTTTTTAAATAAAGATACCAAGAGAACGAAGCAAAATTGAAAATAAGAGTAAATTAGAAAGTTGCTTAAAATTGTATGCTCCATTGAATCATAAAAGAAAACATTTGGGTTTAGTATCCCTTTAAGATTAAGGGTTTTAACCCTCATCTGGCATCTTTTCCAATTAATCTACTTAATGGTTTTGGGGCATACTGAGGTCACCAAGCCCATGCATGGTGACATCTCCGACGTCCCAAGATTCCTTCCGATGCGATTACCTCGGCTACCTCATATATGGCTTTAAGTGAGGGAGGGGCAGCGATCAGCTCCTAAAGCGCCCCCTTCCCCACAATGAGAAAGGTTTGTTATCAGCACTTAATAAAGCATTGCATGGATGTTTACCACGTGTTGTCATCGGAACTTTTAAAAGGGACATGAAACCCAAAACGTTTCTTTCATGATACAGACAGAACCTACAATTTAAAAAAACAAACAAAAAACTTTCCAATTTACTTCAAACATCAAATTTGTTTCATTTTCTTATTATTCATTGTTGAAGGAGCTGCCGTGCACTAATAGGAGCTAGCTGAACACATCAGACGAGCAAATGAGAAGATGCAAATATGTGCAGCCACCAATCAGCAGCTATCTCCCAGTGATGCGTTGCCGCTCCTGAGCCTACCTAGGTATGCTTTTCAACAAAAGATACCAACAAAAAGCAAATTAGAGAATAGATGTAAATTGTAAAGTTGTTTAAAAATGTCATGCTCTTTCTGAATCATTTAACAAAAATGTGGGGTTTCAAGTCCCTTTAAGCAGGGGTTAAACACAAAGTCAGGGTGTCACTAATGTTAAAGGGATAGGAAAGTCAAAATTAAAGTTGCGTGGGTTTTCTGCCCCATTAAAAAAAAAAAAATAAGGACATAATAATAAAATAAATGCTCTAATCCGTAACAGGATATATATTGTCATTATTATAACCCTTAAACCATCCTGTGTTTCAAGATATAATCTGTAAATTCCAGCAGACTGATCTGTATTGTTTCAGACCTGAAGAAGAGAAGAAACTCCCAAACGATTGTCTTGTTTAAATGTTAATCCAATAAAAAGTATCACTACTTACAGCAACGCTCCTGTTATTCTGGCATTAAAATCAGAAATAAAGTTTTTCTTTCAGGATTCAGATAGAGAATACAATTTTAAACAACATTCCAAGTTACTTCTATTATTTAATTTGCTTCATTCTTTAGACATCCTTTGTTGAAGAATTCGCAATGCACATGGGTGAGCCAATCACACGAGGCTTTGGTGTGCAGACACCAATCAGCAGCTACTGAGCCTATCTAGATATGCTTTTTTAGCAAAGGATATCAATAGAATGAAGCAAACTAAAATTGCATGCTCTTTCTAAATATTGAAAAAAATAAATTGGGTTTCATGTCCCTTTAATATTACACAGGGCGCAACAAACCCAGGAACCTGGGAGCCACTGGCTCTTAGAATTTTACCCCTGGCTCCTAAAATGTAGGGTTATTCTCCATATATCTATATACAATTACCACTGTCTGGCTCCTAAATATTCTTTCTGGCTGTTAAATTGTAAACAGATTTGTCAACCCCTGATTTAAACAACACTAGTAAAGCCTAAGCTTCAAGATAGAGTGAGTGCGCTTGTAAGCTAAAAGTATACACACCATATAAAAAATATATTCAAATTTAATAAATGTGAATAAGCATATTATACACAATATATAAAACTTTACTTTAGGGACGTCTCCCTGTAAATCCAGGATTATAATAACAAAGATATAAAAATACTTGCTAAATTAAATGCAGACTAAATCCTAAATAGACTATGCAAACATAGTTTCAAGCAGCAGTATATAGAAGCATATTATTAAAAAGCTATCTCTCTAGAAAATATAAAACTGTATGGCATATCGCTATTAATAGTCGATTGTGGCAAATATAAAAACAAATAGAAAGGATTAACTAGAAAGCGACAAGTTCAGAGGTATAATATCAGTGCATGTAGTCGGCGTCTGACGTCACAGATTCCCCATTTGCTCCTCTCAATCAGATGTTCGATGTTCCGACAGCGTAAGGGAAACAGCTGATTTCTGTATCCGTATGTCAACCCGCTGTTTAGGCAGACTTGCCTGCTGTAGGTGTACTTGTTTCTTCAGTAGAACGGTGGGGCACAAATTCTTCCTCACCTTTGGATGTATAGAAATATTAACCCGGGTTAAAGTTGCAGTAAAGACTGTAATATAATGTCCTTCTTTCAAAGTCACAGTGTCACAAGTGCAAGCGACGCGTTTCACCCTCCCTTGGGCTTTATCAAGATCAAAATCTTGATAAAGCCCAAGGGAGGGCGAAACGCGTCGCTTGCACTTGTGACACTGTGACTTTGAAAGAATGACATTCTATTACAGTCTTTACTGCAACTTTAACCCGGGTTAATATCATTTCTATACATCCAAAGGTGAGGAAGAATTTGTGCCCCACCGTTCTACTGAAGAAACAAGTACACCTACAGCAGGCAAGTCTGCCTAAACAGCGGGTTGACATACGGATACAGAAATCAGCTGTTTCCCTTACGCTGTCGGAACATCGAACATCTGATTGAGAGGAGCAAATGGGGAATCTGTGACGTCAGACGCCGACTCACATGTGCAGAGGTCTGTACACTTCTATCCCCAGGAACGGCGGTGACTACAGTTGCGGTCCTAGCTCTGACCGAAAGATCTTACTTTCCGGTAACACCCTCTGAACTTACGGTACAGTAACCTTGCACTTTCTGTGGAGCAAGTTAACAGTAAACGATTCCAAGCTGTCATTCTTCGCAATTGTTGAAACACCTACGCTGATTGCATACGGCTACATGCACTGATATTATACCTCTGAACTTGTCACTTTCTAGTTAATCCTTTCTATTTGTTTTTATATTTGCCACAATCGACTATTAATAGCGATATGCCATACAGTTTTATATTTTCTAGAGAGATAGCTTTTTAATAATATGCTTCTATATACTGCTGCTTGAAACTATGTTTGCATAGTCTATTTAGGATTTAGTCTGCATTTAATTTAGCAAGTATTTTTATATCTTTGTTAATATAATCCTGGATTTACAGGGAGACGTCCCTAAAGTAAAGTTTTATATATTGTGTATAATATGCTTATTCACGTTTATTAAATTTGAATATATTTTTTATATGGTGTGTATACTTTTAGCTTACAAGCGCACTCACTCTATCTTGAAGCTTAGGCTTCACTAGTGTTGTTTACTTGTATCTGATACATCACAGAGATTGTATCTTTAGAGTAGTGTATAGCAATACTATCCTGTAGCGCGCACTAATCCTCCCTTTTTTTAAACCCCTGATTTAAGACATAGAGATATTATACATTTCTCAAATCTTACCGATTGTACATATCTGCCATCATTTCTACTTCAAGTTCTGCTGCCAACTGCTGTGCTTTAGCCGCATCCATTGTATGATATGTGTACGCGACTCCGTTTTTTTATGCTATACAGTCCTGAAGAACACAATGACAGATTATGAGAAAAAAAAATACACCAAGAGTCTGCACAAACAAATAAATCCACATTTACAGGATAGTTTTTTCAAAATGTTAAATTAAACAATAAATTGTAAAAAAATATTCTGTGAGTACAGATTATTAATATGTTTGGGTGTATATCACAATCTGGCGCCCTGATAGTTGCCATTATTTGTAAAGCAGCGCAAAATTCCATAGCGCTGACTTAATGCTTAATACTTAAAAGGGGCAGTCTAGTCAAAATTAAACTTTCATGATTCAGATAGGGCATGTAATTTTAAACAACTTTCCAATTTACTTTTATCATCAAATTTGCTTTGTTCTATTGGTATTCTTTGTTGCAAGCTGAACCTAGGTAGGCTCATATGCTAATTACTAACCCATTGAAGCCCGCCTCTTATCTCAGTGCATTTTGACATTTTGTACAGCTAGACATTGCTAGATAACATTGTGCTCACGCCCGTGGAGTTACTTATGAGAGGGCACTGATTGGCTAACATGCAAGTCTGTCAAAAGAATGGAAATAAGGGGCCAGTCTGCAGAGGCTTAGATACAAGATAATCACAGAGGTAAAAAGTATATTAATAGAACCGTGTTGGTTATGCATAACTGGGGAATGGGTGGTAAAGGGATAATCTATCTTTTTAAACAATACAAATTCTTGAGTAGATTGTCCCTTTAATAGCACTGTGTAATCTGTGTGCGCTCTACAAATAACTGATTATTATAATAATAATAATAATGCTGACTGCCAGCATGTCCAAGCCCTGTTTAGTGTAATTGTTCATATAACTCATAAGAACAGCCCCTACCGTACCATACTGTATGCAACAGAAAAAGGTTTTTGTTTATTAATGGAATATTAAACAGTGCTCATTTAGTAAAAAGAAATGTTAAGTCAAAGTAAACATGAAAAAACAACAGTTTGTGTAAAAAAGTAAACAACTTGTTTTCTTGCAAAATGAGCACTTAGAAATTCTCAGTGTAGCCACTGCCTGCATCTAGAAAGGGGAGAAGACATGTTGGTTACTTAGGTTGTCTTCTGCCTGTTCTGAGCATGTGCAAAGCTGACTCCCTGTTAAGATAGTATTCACTTAATACTAAACCAGCTTATGTTACTCTAGAAGTTTTATGACATCAGGCAATAAATTCCTTCCTACAGAGACCCCAGCCTCCTTGTAGGGCAGCGACAGAAAGTAATGGACACTGCACAAATGAAGTAAAAAAAAAAGAAAAAGGTAAAATCCTTATAAAATGATGAACAATACATATTACAATTTCTATTAAAGGGACACTGAACCCATATTTTTTCTTTTGTGATTCAGATAGAGCATGACATTTTAAGCAACTTTCTAATGTACTCCTATTATCAAATTTTCTTCATTTTCTTGGTATCTTTATTTGAAATGCAAGAATGTAAGTTTAGATGCCGGCCCATTTTTGGTGAATAACCTGGGTTGTTCTTGCTGATTGGTGGATAAATTCATCCAACAATAAAAAAGTGTTGTCCAGAGGTCTGAACCAAAAAAAAAGCTTAGATGCCTTATTTTTTCAAACAAAGATAGCAAGAGAACGAAGAAAAAATGATAATAGAAGTAAATTAGAAAGTTGCTTAAAATCGCATGCTCTATCTGAATCACGAAAGAAAATTTTTTGGTTCAGTGTCCCTTTAAGTATATACCACTACTTAGTACAACAATGAAACAGACTGTTTTATATCACTTTAACCCTTTGAGTGCAAAGCATTTTCCCACCTGGGTGCTAAGCACATTTGAGGGTTTTTTAATTTTACATTTTTTAAAATATATATATTTTGTTTAACTTTTTGCTTTTCTTTTCAGATCCCCAATACTTATACCGTTGGAAAGGTTAGGCGATTACCTTTCCAACAGTGGGTCTTGGGGGTCTGTAGGTGCTTAGATGCCTGAGATACAGGCTTCTAAGCAGCATGCCCCCTTTCCCTATATTGTCCATTGTCTTTTTTAAATAAAGTTGCGCGGTGACGTCATCACGTCATTACGCAACGTCACCACGCAAAACGGAAAGCCCCGGCGATGCCTGTCACTCTACAGGTACGATCGCCGGGGTAGGAGCGGTTGGGAGCCCCCAGATCTCCCTCAAGGTGGGAGAGTGCAAGCGACGGCTCTGAGCCGTCGTTAGCACCTGAGTCAGAAACTCTGCAACGGCTCAGAGCCGTCGTTAGCACTCAAGGGGTTAAAGAAAAGCAAAAGCGATTCCAGCAAATTAAAGCATTTGCCTTTTTAAAATGTTTTACATTTTTTCTTTCATTATTCAGATAGAGCAGGCAGCTCCTGACTCCAGGATTTTCCAAATGAGGCAAGGAGTAGGTGGAGCTTGGCTATTAAAGGGACATTAAATCCAGCATTTTTCTTTCATGATTCAGATAGAGCATACAATTTTAAACAATTTTCCAATGTATTTCCTTTATCTAATTTACTTAGTTCTAATGGTATCCTTTGTTGAAAAGCATACCTAGGTAGGTGTTCAGGAGCTGGGAGCTAGCTGCTGATTGGTGGCTGCACATATATGCCTCTTGTCTCTGGCTTACGGATGTGTTCAGCTAGCTCCCAGTAGTGTATTGCTGCTCCTTCAACAAAGGATACCAAGAGAATGAAGCAAATTAGATTAAAAAAAATAATAGAAGTTAACTAGAAAGTTGTTTAAAAGTGTATGCATTATTTAAATCAATAAATAGATTGGGTTTCATATCCCTTTAAAAACAGTTGTAGCAAACAAGACGTTAAACAAAAATATATTGTACTTACAGGATGTTTACTCTCCCTTAAAATTCAAACATTAAAGGGACATATACTATAAAATTGTTTTTCCCTTAACGTGTTTCCAATTCCTTTTTTTTACTAGATGCAGAGTATAAAATGTATGAGATTTGTTTTTTAAGGCTTATTTGTGTATATGAATTAGCTGGTTTTGTGTTTTGAAGTCACAACCTAATAAAATGGGTTGAGCTTGCAGGTACAATCAGATCTCATTACTTTATCACATTGTGTACATATACCTGCTTCTTTATCTTATATCTGTCCATAAACCAATCACCAATACTTGGAGAGAACAATGGAAAATTAACATTTTATTACCTTATTCTTCTGCTGGCTGTGTTAATACAGCTTGACCTCGTGGCCAAAAACTTTCAGGATGGGTGGGGATACCAAAGGCTAAATCAACTAATTCAAATGCCAATATAAGGGAAATGGAAATACTTGTAAACAATTTAATACACTCCAGCAGGTAAAGTGGAGCATTGGGAACAAATTAAAGTGAAAGTAAATCTTCATATAACTAAAGAACGCTATGGATTCTAGTAACAATATACATTATAGTCACTAACTTTATTTTATTCTAATAATGTTCCTATATTCAAGAATTTTATATTTGTTATTGCGTACCTTGTGCTATCTTCCTCCGCCCCCTGTTAGCTTCCTGTTTTAGTAGTGTTATACGTAAGAGCGGTCCCACCTGCTCTATACGTCCTTTTTCCGTGCTCGCTCTCGTGAGCCAAATAGTTTGCGCATGCGCGATAATACGCGTTCAGCACTTGGTCCGATATTTGTTAGAATGAAGTGACGTATGCGCATGCGGCTATCATGAACGTGCATCTGATCATGGAGGATAGCCGCATGCGCATTTCTAAATGGGGGCGTATAGAGAACGGGTTTAGACGCCCATGGGGGACCAATGGGATTACAATATCGTTCCTTCGTCACCACTGCAGGGAAAAAAAAAATTAGTGCGGGCGGAGGAACAGCGAGAAAATATTGCGGATTTCAAGGTAATAAAATAATGTTAGAAAAAAAATGTTAGAAAAAGAAAAAAAAGATGAATGAAAGTGATGTTATTTAGAATGGATTGATATTATCATATATAGCGATATCAGTAACTTTATTTTCACTTTAAAGGGGAGAAAAGTTTTGAGTAAACTGTCCCTTTAAAATATGGAGACATTTTTATTAGTTATACTGTAAACCAGAGGGTAGGTAACTTGTTTATATGTTCACAAATTTTCATTTCATACTGCAACTGTTTTCTAATTATAGCAAACTTATCTAACCAAAGGCAATACAAATATAATAAACCTATAACAGGAGTAATTGGAGAAAAGGAATCCACTTTGTATTTCATTCAACTTTTGCAGCCAGATTTAGTTTATTTCAGGCAAGAAGATGTCACTAAGTTAACAAACCCTTTTCTCTACCCTTCCCCTCTCTCACGCACCCCACGTTTAAAGGGATATGAAACCCCAAAAAATGTATTGTGCGATTCAGACAGAGCATACAATTTAAAAAAAAAAGTTTCCAATTTACTTCTATTATCAAATTTGCTTGTTCTCATGATATTCTGTGTTGAAGAGATATCTAGGTAGGTTTCTGGAGAACTAAATGGCAGGAAATAGTGCTGCCATCTAGTGTTCTTACACATGGAAAACATTCTTGCACTGCTCCCATATAGTGCTCCAGAGACGTTCACACTTTTGAGCTTTACAACAAAAGATACCAAAAGAAAGAATTTAAAGGGACAGTCTACACCAGAATTTTTATTGTTTTAAAAGATAGATAATCCCTTTATTACCCATTCCCCAGTCTTGCCTAACCAACACAGTTATATTAATATACTTTTAACATCTGTGATTATCTTGTATCTAAGCCTCTGCAAACTGCCCCTTTATTTCAGTTCTTTTGACAGACTTGCAGTTTAGCCAATCAGTGCCTGCTCCCAGATAACTTCACGTGAGCACAGTGTTATATATATGAAAAACATGAACTAACACCCTCTAGTGGTGAAAAACTGTTAAAATGCATTCTGAAAAGAGGCGGCCTTCAAGGTCTAAGAAATTAGCATATGACCCTCCTAGGTTAAGCTTTCAACTAAGAATACCAAGAGAACAAAGCGAAATTGGTGATAAAAGTAAATTGGAAAATTGTTTAAAATTACATGCCCTATCTGAATCATGAAAGTGAATTTTGGACTAGACTGTCCCTTTAATAATATAAGTAAATTGGAAAATTGTTTAAAATTGCTGCTTTATCTGAATCATGAAAGAAAGAAAAAATCTGTATCATGCAGGAACTGTTTCTCAGCACTACAGTCTTTTACTGGTATAAATTAGAATTAGAATACTACTATAATTGGAAAGAAAAGAAAATCACTTGTAGTATATGTCAGGGTATAAATAATTTATAGTCTCTCCTAGCCAAAGGATAATAATACAGTGTGTTTCTAGAAAAGCAAAAACTTTAGAAACCGTTCTTAGAAGGGATTTTAGTACCCGAGTTAGACCTGATAGAAGCTGGCTAAATCCAGACAAAGGATTTTTTTAAATGTGGGACTCGCCCATGTAAGAGCTGTGAATATGTCTTCAAAGGGAAAGAGTTTAGATCTAGTGTGGCAGGAGAGTCATATAAAATCACTTATCATCTTACTTGTAACTCAAAGTTTGTGGTATATCTAATCACATGTAAGATGTGCTTAAAACAGTATACAGGGCGCACTACACGCCTTCTGAAGGATCGCATTAGAGAACACATCAGTTCAATAGGTGCTGACCCCCATAAAACTCCGGTTGCCAAACATTTTGCAATGCATACAGAGGTCAGTATGAACAATAAAAATTAGGGAAGGGGACAGACTAGCTAAGCTTAACCGAAAAGAAGCTTACTGGATCTATCTGCTCCAGACAGGGACTCCCCTAGGTATTAATATGATATGGGATGTTATATAGTAATTGTGTATTATTGACATACATGGTTCTACTGTGACTGCAATCAGTTCTAATATATAGTTTGCAACTTGTTGTTACAGCTCATTAGTAGAGTGATATGTGTGCTTTACTAGGTACCATATAGCCTAAATTCTAACTTTCAACTCTGTGCCAATTGGTACCACATGCCTGTTTTGAACTGTTTACTATAATATAGTCTAAACTGTGTCCTATGGAAATGAATAACCTAACCATGGGTATAAGAGTTGATTCAAGGTGTTCATGTGTGACCATCATTCATCTATTCCAGTGTCGTATTTAGGTTTTGTGCTGCCCTAGGCCCTCAAAATTCTGCTGCCCCGCCCCCAGGTTTTAGGATTTTTTTCCCCTTAATATTTTTTTGGGTCAGTGTGTAAAAAAAAAAAAAAATAGGATAGGGCAGATGTGCTGCCTCTCCCAAATCTGCTGCCCTAGGCACCGGCCTTATTGGCCTAGGCCATAATACGTCCCTGTCTATTCATTTGTTATCTCTATGTATAACATAGGAATGATGTACTTCTTCATTGAAAGTTATATGATACGATACTTTGGACGAGTAATGGATAATAGTTAATATATTGTTGCCATATACATCCTACTCAATGTATCCATACATATCTGCAAATGTACACTTACCTAGATGGTAAATTGTTTTATTTTAAATATTCTCCAATCCTGTTAGTATAATTAGAGCATTTCTGTCCTTTAAGATACGTATATGTAATTTTCTAGTCTTTTTGATTTGTTCACATTTATGCATTTTCTGTTTGGAACATGGGTTATTATTATTTTTCAAGATTGTGATGTCATTATTGTTTATTTTTAATATAATCAAATACATGTGTTGCATCTTATTGTGGTAATAAGGTCTATTTGACCCTGTGTATATGTTTACTTAACAGATACTTTATATTATACAGCTATATGTACATATACGGAAAACGTTGAATGGGTCAAATGAACCATGCCGCAATATGGTGTGACATTATCACTAATATTCACATCTTTCTGTTAGGCTTCTTACTTATTTACCAACAGTGGTTTTTGTGTTTTTCACTCTAGCTTTGTGTTTTTCACGCTAACTTTGTTTCATTAGTGTTGAGCACCATAGCACGGTCCAATGATGTACCTATGTTCCGAACTAAACTAGTCTATGTATCACTTTAACATAATATCACTTATGCACCTGAATGTAATTGTGAATTGTTACCAGAGTATAAAGTAGCGGAGGAGGAGTGTATTCACTATCCCTGACGAAGTGCCTGTCGGCATGAAACGCGTAGGATGTTTACCTGACCTGCTGAATCACGTATGACGTGTAGCTGTTTACTTTGCAAAATAAATTGCACCGCTTGATGACCACACAGACTGTTTTCGTCTTATTGTAAATAATTTATGACATGAAAGCATTGGAAGTATCAAATTTAAAGGGATATGAAACCCAACATTTTTCTTTTGTGATTCAGACAGAGCTCACCATTTTTAAAAAGTTTCCAATTTACTTCTATTATCAAATTTGCTTTGTTCCCATGATATACTGTGTTGAAGAGATACTTAGGTAGGCATCTGGAGCACTACATCGCAGGAAATAGTGCTGCAATCTAGTGCTCTTGCAAATGGATAATATTCTTGCAACGCTGTAATTAGCGCTGTGGAATCTGTTGGCACTCTACAAATAACCGATAATAATAATAATAATAATAATAATAATATAGTGATTCAGCAATGGGACGGCTCCTAAGCATACAGCCCTGCTTTTCAACAAAAGATATCAAGAAAATTAAAAATAATTAATAATAAAAGTAAATTAGAAAGTTGTTTAAAATCACATGCGCTATCTGAATCATGAAAGAATAATTTTGGGTTTCATATCCCTTTAAGAGTTCGCTTTTATTGTGGACTTAAAAGGAACATGAAAGTGAAAATTTCATGGTTTAGATAGAATTACATTCAAATAGTTTCTTAAAATGTTATGCCCTTTAATCAGTTACTTTGTTCTTTTATTATCCTTTGTTGTCAAGCATACCTAGGTTGACTCAGGAGCAGCAATGCACTACTGAGAGCTAGCTGGTGAATGGTGGCTACACATATGCCTATAAGCAATGGCTCAGATGTGTTCAGCTAGCTCCCAGTTGTGCAGCGCTTTTCTGGAGCCGACGTTAACCCCTTTGCAGGTTTGCAGGGGTTAAACAGGAATTTTATAAGCAAAAAGCAAAGCAACTGTACTACAAAACAAAATATGCTTTGCATATACTGCACATTTTATCTTTATATAGGATTTCCATTTGTCTTCTGTTTGTGCTGGAAAAGATCTTTCAGCATTTTTTATGAAATTGAGTGTTTTTTTTATACTGATACAAATAGTTATAGTGTTATTGTAGTAAAAGCTACCGTTTTCAATAGATGTCAGCATATTGTATGGTGAAACCTTTGGGGCTATGACTGAAAGGATAAGTAAAGTCACATGACGAACTGTCAGAAAACATACAGTGAAATATTGTCTATATATTCTGATTGGTTCACAGTATTTTCTTTTAGATCTAATTGCAGTAGCTTAAAATACTCCATTGTCATGAACAAGCACTTTTTTTAAATAAAGGATACTTGCTCTCATTTAGATCTCGTTTAAAGCGCGGTGATTTTTTTGAAACACTATCAAGTTAAACATTTAAAGTAACTGGGTTGGAATGAAACTTTTGAGGCTAACATTCTAATTAGGATTGCGAACAAGAGGTGACAACGCATGATTAGAAATGTCCCCAGTATTGTGTCACACGTCACACAATACTCAGTCCACCTTACTACCCGTTTACAGAATTCACTGACAATATGTAAATATGCACAACGATGTTAACCTTCCACACTATATATATCAGTTCATTCATACTGACCTCACCTTCAAATTCTGCACCGGAAGCACGTGTATCTATTTGAGTAGAAAATCACTTCCGGGAAGCTAAACACACGTGAAGACAGGAAGTGACAAATTAAAGCAAGCGTGTGCGTTACAAACAAGTCCTGAAAGCAGACGACAATACACTGCGTCTGCCAGTAGGTGGCGATAAAACATTACCATTATTACCAATTGAGATTCATCGCTGTACACAATCTGTAATGATAATATACGAGGCAAAGTTATATATGCATTTTGTTATTAAAAAAAAAATCATATGTATGCTGGAAAACCTGGGTTTGTGAGTGTATGTACGTAGAGGTATCTACGTGTATATTTATGTATGTACGTGCATGCATGGTGTGTGTGTATGTGCACGTCTCTGTAAATGCTGTGAGTAGCAGAGTGGTGAGCAAACAACTATTGTTCTTCAGTTTTGTACCTTAAAGTGATTGTAAATTGTAATGAATTACTGCCCAGTATCTAAAAATAATCTTAAAAAGATGGGCACTTTAATTCATTAAAGTTTTGAAAGATGCTTCATTTTTAAAATCAGGGGCTGAACTACCATTGGTGCAGCAGGTGCATTGGCACCAGGCCCCAAGAGCTGGAGGGGGCCCATAACAGCCAGCCTTTACATAGGCATATGCAGACTGTGTACAATCCTAATGCAGGGAAGCCTTTAAATGTCAATTTAGATGAATCAGTGCCCATTTTTTAATAATACTATTAAAAACAAGGGCACTTTAATTCATCAAAATTTACATTTCACTCATTTTCTTCAAATACTTACCTTTTAATCCTGACAGCTGCTGCAGCGCTTCCTCCGCCTGTCACAAGCCATCTTTGCAGGTCCAAAATGACAAATCCGGCTTCCTCCAAGGCCATGATTCTCCCGGGGGGGAGGGCGGAAGCCGTATTTGTCATTTCTGACGTATGAAGATGTTTCCGACGGCCGGGGAATCGCTGGAGCGGCTGTGAAGATTAAAAGGTAAGTATTTAAAGAAAACAAGTGAGATGTAAATTTTGATGAATTAAAGTGCCCTTATTTTTAATAGGATTATTAAAAAACGGGCACCGATTCATCTAAATTGACATTCACTTTAATTAGTGCAAGTAGCAGGTTCCATCTATCTATACAAAGCAGAATGTATTTTATTACTTAGCTTTTTACTGAGTTACCTTGGGGGGGAGGCAAACAAATCTTGCACTAGGGCCCTCTGTCTAGTAGGTCTGCTACTGTTTAAAATATTTACCTTGAGTGATGGTAAACATTACCGCCGTTCCTCCACCCGCATCTCCTACTTTCTTTAGCAGATCAATAAAGTAGGAGATGTGGGTGGAGGATCGGCGGTAATGTTTACCATCACTCAATGCTAAATATTTAAAAAATGAAGCGTCTAAAAAGTTTAATGCATTACAGTGCCCATGTTTTTAAAATAATTTTTAGATACTGGGCAGTAATTCATTAAAATTTACAATCACTTTAATCCAGCACAACATTAACTTTTCTTTTAAACCATTGATCATGTCTTTTAATGGGCAGGACTCTCACTTTCTTTCTTTTTTAAAAAAAGGCCACTAGTGCTAAAATATATGAATCAATCCAGTTATTTAAAAAAATATTTGCCACATTTTTATAACATTAATTTTTCTGCCAGCCGGCATCGCTAAATGTTGACAGCATATGCTGCCGGAATTTAACATTGTGCAAGCATTTCTGGTGAAATGCTTGTGCAGTGCCGTCCCCTGCACAATATCCCGATCGTATCTGATCGGTATGATTGCAGTCCGCCACCTAGAAGGTGGGGGGACAAGTTAAGGAGCAGCGGTCTTACAAACGCTGCTTCTTATCTTTAGTTTCCGGGGGGTACATAGCAGCATCCACTGTCTATTAAATCTACCCCAACGCCTTTTCTAACCAATCCCCAGCTTTGCACAACTAACATTGATATATTAATATTCTTTATAACCTTTAAACTACTAAATTTCTGCCTGTTTCTAAGTCACTAAAGACAGCCTCTTCTCACATACTTTTTTATTTGCTTTTCACAACAGGGGAGTGTAGGGGTGTGCATCTTCACTGGTCTCACGATTCGATTACGATTATCCTGTCTACGATTCGATTCTGCGATGCATCACGATTACTGCCCATGATTTTCATGAACTTGTTCTATTCCATATTTATATATATATACACAGACATACAATATATATACTATATAATATGTGTGTGTATGTATGTATAAATATATATGTAATTTTTCAAACAGCTGAAAGATGGGATAGCGCTCATAAACATAATAGAATATGCACAGAAAGAAATGTATCTGTAGATTTATTTTAAAAAGGAAAGTGTAAATGCACAGTGAGAAATAATGAGTCTGGAGTCTGAGTCTGGAGTTCCAGAGTAGCTTTGTCTCCCTAACTACAGCTGCATGTTCAAGGGAGTCTGTCTCCGGGTTTTACACCAGCTGCACCACATCAGGGGCACGATCCGATATAGATTGTAGTTTGCGGCGCAAGCGAGGGAACCCCCGCCGCCTGTAGTTTCAGCTCGCAACTCGAGCTATCCGATATACCCCGTCGGCAATTGCTAAAGTGCTGTAAGTCGGATAAACCAGTGATGTCCAGAAATCTGCGTAAGTACAAATTTCTGGAGTCGCCAGTGACTTACAGCACTTTAGAAACTGCCGGCGCCTACAAAACCTGACTAAGTTATTAAATCTCCTGTACTGTCTAACACGCCTCCCAAACATAGCCCGACACGTATAACCCTCTATCCGCTATCCCCCCTCACTCTCCTAATAATAAAAAATGTATTAACCCCTAAACTGCCGCTCCCGGACCCCGCCGCCACCTACATTGCCTACCCCCTAATGTGAGCCCCTTACACCGCCGCCACCTACATTAACTACCCCCTAATGTGAGCTCCTACCCCGCCGCCAGCAATATTACCTACCCCCTAATGTGAGCCCCTTACACCGCCACCACCTACATTACCTACCCCCTAATGTGAGCTCCTACCCCGCCGCCAGCTATATTAAAATTATTAACCCCTAATTTAATCCCCCTACCCCGCCGCCAGCTATATTAAAATTATTAACCCCTAATTTAATCCCCCTACACCGCCGCCAGCTATATTAAATTAATTAACCCCTAATCTAATCCCCCTATACCGCCGCCACCTATATTAAATCAATTAACACCTAAAATACTAAACTATCCCTACCACTAAACCTGAAAAGGGCTTTTTGCGTGGCATTTCCCCAAAGTAAACAGCTCTATTGCCAATAGAATGCGAGCTCAATCTGATTGGCTGATTGGATCAGCCAATCGGATTGAACTTGAATCTGATTGGCTGATTGAATCAGCCTATCAGATTTTCTTACCTTAATTCCGATTGGCTGATAGAATCCTATCAGCCAATCGGAATTCGAGGGACGCCATCTTGGATGACGTCATTTTAAGGAATCTTCATTCGTCTTTCAGTCGTCGGGCCAGCTGGATGTTCCGCATCGGAGGTCCGAAGAAAGAAGATTGAAGATGCCGCTTGGAGGAAAACTTCATCCCGATGGAGGACCTCTTCTTTGCCGCTTGGATGAAGACTTCTTCTTTGCCGCTTGGATGAAGACATCGCCAGAGGGAAGACTTCTTCTTTGCCGCTTGGATGAAGACATCGCCCGGATTGGATGAAGAGTTCGGCCCGACTGGGTGAAGACGACTCAAGGTAGGGAGATCTTCTGGGGCTTAGTGTTAGGTTTTTTTAAGGGGGGTTTGGGTGGGTTTAGAGTAGGGGTATGTGGGTGGTGGGTTTTAATGTTGGGGGGTGGTATTGTGTTTTTTTTTACTGGCAAAAGAGCTGATTACTTTGGGGCATGCCCAGCAAAAAGCCCTTTTAAGGGCTGGTAAAAGAGCTGGTTAATTTTTAATTTAGAATAGGGTAGGGCATTTTTTTATTTTGGGGGGCTTTATTATTTTATTAGGGGGCTAGATATTTGTAGTTTATTTAATTTATTGATAGTGTAGGTGTATTTGTAACTTAGGTTAGGATTTATTTTACAGGTAAATTGGTAATTATTTTAACAAGGTAGCTATTAAATAGTTATTAACTATTTAATAGCTATTGTACCTAGTTAAAATAAATACCAAGTTACCTGTAAAATAAATATAAACCCTAACATAGCTATAATGTAATTATTAATTATATTGTAGCTATCGTAGGGTTTATTTTATAGGTAAGTATTTAGATTTAAATAGGAATATTTTTATTAATAATATTAATTAGATTTATTTTAATAAGAATTTAGTTAGGGGTGTTAGAGTTAGATAGGGTTATTATACTTAATATATATATAATATAATAACTATATTAACCCTAATATAATTAGGGTTAATATAGTTAATATATATAATATAATAACTATATTAACCCTAATATAATTAGGGTTAATATAGTTAATATAGGTGGCGGCGGTGTAGGGGGATTAGATTAGGGGGTAATACATTTATTATAGGTGGCGGCGGTATAGGGGGATTAGATTAGGGGGTAATACATTTATTATAGGTGGCGGCGGTGTAGGGGATTTAGATTATAGGCAAAAGAGCTGATTACTTTGTGACAATGCTCTGCCAAAAGCCCTTTTAAGGGCTGGTAAAAGAGCTGATTACTTTGGGGCAAAGCCCCGCAAAAAGCCACTTTAAGGGCTGGCAATAGAGCTGTTTACTTTGGGGTAATGCCACGCAAAAAGCCCTTTTCAGGGCTATTTGTAGGGTTAGACTTAGGTTTAGTGGTAGGGATATTTTATTATTTTAGGGGTTAATTAATTTAATATAGCTGGCGGCGGGGTAGGGGGATTAGATTAGGGGTTAATAATTTAATATAGCTGGCGGCGGGGTAGGGGGATTAGATTAGGGGTTAATAATTTAATATAGCTGGCGGCGGGGTAGGGGGATTAGATTAGGGGTTAATTTAATATAGCTGGCGGCTGTGTAAGGGGCTCACATTAGGGGGTAGTTAATGTCGGTGGCGGCGTTGTAAGGGGCTCACTTTAGGGGGTAGTTAATTTAGGTGGCGGCGGTGTAAGGGGCTCACATTAGGGGGTAGTTAATGTAGCTGGCAGCGGGGTCCGGGAGCGGCGATTTAGGGGTTAATAACTTTATTAGGGATTGCGACGGGGGATCGCGGTTGACAGGTAGATAGACATTGCGCATGCGTTAGGTGTTAGGTTTTATTTTGCAGCTAGTTTAGGGAGTTACGGGGCTCCAATACTCAGCGTAAGGCTTACTACGCCTGCAATTTGTGGCGAGGTGAAAATGGAGTAAGATTTCTCCATTTTCGCCACGTAAGTCCTTACGCTGTATATTGGATACCAAACTGTGCTGATTTGGTATACCTGTCTATGGGCCAAAAAACTACGGCCGAAGGCAGAAATATACGAGCGTAACTTCTAGGTTATGCCGTATATGTGATACCAAACCAGTGCAAAATTTGGCATTGCCGGCTTTTGCGGGCGACGCTGCATATCGTATCGAGGCCCTAATACCGACATCAGCCTGATGTAAACAGTGAATCTTTTATTGTATTATCGATTCACTGTTTACTGTTGTGGTCTCTGCTGCATGTTTGCTCTCTGTCAGACCCCTAGCCAAACGAGCATTTATGGATTGCTATTAGATGTAGTAAGTCAAGTTTTACAAAAGGCACACAATTGCCTCTCAAATGTTGAAAATAAAGTATAAATTGTGCGACTTTTGTAAAACTTGACACTGAACCCAAATTTTTTCTTTAGTGATTCAGATAGAGCAACTTTCTAATTTACTCATATTATCAAATGTTCTTCATTCTCTTGGTATCTTTATTTGAAAAGCAAAAATGTAAGTTTAGATGCCGGCCCATTTTGGTGAACAACCTGGGTTGTTCTTGCTGATTGGTGGATAAATTCATGCACCAATAAACAAGTGCTGTCCAAGGTTCTGGACTTTCTTTTTCAAATAAAGATATCAAGAGAACGAAGAAAATTTGATAATAGGAGTAAATTAGAAAGTTGCTTAAAATTGTATGCTGTATCTGAATCATGAAAGAAAAAAATTATTTGGGTTCAGTGTCCCTTTAAGATAGAGAATACAATTTTAAAAATGGTTTCCAATTTACTATTATCAAATTTGCATCGTTCTCATGTAATTCTTTGTTTAAGAGATATCTAGATAGGTAGCGTGCACATATGCATATCTAGAGTACTACATGACAGGAAATAGTGTTGCCATCTAGTGCTCTTGCTAATATACAACCCATATTCCAAAAAAGTTGGGACAGTATGTAAAATGCAGAAAACAAACAAAAAGTCATTTGAAAATTCAATGCACCCTGTACTATATTGAAAACACATTATTAACACATTAATTGATGTTTTACTTTGTGAATTTAATGTATTTTTGAAAATATTCAAATCTGATGACTGCAACGCACTCCAAAAACGTTGGGACAGTTGACTGTTTACCACTGTGTAGCATCAACTTTTCTTTTAATAACAATTTTTAAAGCGTTTGAGCACTGAAGACACCAGTTGGTTAAGTTTAGCAAGCAGAATTTATCCCCATTCATCCATTGTGCATGTCTTTAGTGGCGCAACTGTAAAGGGCCTTCGTTGCCTTATTTTGCTCTTCATAATTCTCAATCTGAGACAGTTAAGGACTGCAAGCAGGCCATGCTAGCACCCGCACTCTCTGCTTACAAAGCCATGCGATTGTTATCTGGGCAGAATGTGGTTTGGCATTGTCCTGCTGGAAAATGCACAGATGTCCCTAGAAAAGACAACGTCTGGATGGTAGCATATGTTGCTCTAAAATGTATACATATTTTTCTGCATTATTGGTGCCCTCACAGATGTGCAAGTTAGCCATGCCATGGGCACTGACACCCCCTAATAACATGACATGGCTTTTGGACCTGATGCTGATAACAGCTTAGATGATCCTTTTTCTGTTTGACCTGGAGAACACTATAGCTTTTGTTTCTTAAAACTATTTTAAAGGTTGACTCATCAGACCACGAAACACGATTCCACTGTGCTACTGTCCATCTCAGATGAGAATGAGCCCAGAGAAGTCGACAGCGCTTCTGGACAGTGTTGATATATGACTTCTGCTTTGCATAGTAAAGTTTTATCTTGCATCTGTGGATGCAGTGGTGCATGGTGTTGACTGACAAAGGTTTACCAAAGTATTCCTGAGCCCATGTCAGGATGTCCATTACAGCCTCATGACGTCTGAAGGATCGGAGATCACTCACATTCAGAAGTGGTTTTTGGATTTGCCCTTTATGCACTGAGATTTGCACTGATTCCTTGAATCTTTTAATTATATAGTGTACTGTAGAAGGTGAAATGCCCAAAATCCTACCGATTTGTCTTTGTGGAATATTGTTCTCGAAGTGTTGGATTATTCACTGACGCCTCTGTTGGCAAATTGGCGAGCCTCGACCCATCCTTTTTTGGTGGCTTTTTATATACTATGATTACACGATTCCCTCACCTGTTTCACATCACCTTATTTCAACGTGTCACATCGCACGCTATTAGTCCTAAATTGGCACTGTCCCAACTTTTTGGAAAGTGTTGCAGTCATCAGATTTGAAATGAGTGTATATTTTCAAAAATATATTAAATATATTAAATTCATAAAGTAAAATATCAAATAATGTGTTAATAATGTGTTTTCAATATAGTACAGGGTGAATTGAATTTTCGGAATTTGGGTTGTATAACATTGTTAGGGAAGTATATAAAGATAGTGTTGCGCTAGGACATTTGATATTGCACTCCTTGCTATAAGCAACTACTGCCAATTGTTATATAAATTTATTTAAAAAATAATATGTTAAATCTAACAAATCAATATAAAAAATGGGACGTCTCCCTTAATCATTAGTAAAATCTGTTCAGAGGCATGTATATAAGTACAAAGTACCTAAATGATATAAAATTGACTATACAATGTTAACTAGAACTTGACAATGCAATGTTAAAGGGACACTGAACCCAAAATTTTTCTTTTGTAATCCAGAAAGAGAATGCAATTTTAAGCAACTTTCTAATTTACTCCTATTATCAATTTTTCTTCGTTCTCTTGCTATCTTTATTTGAAAAAGAAGGCATCTAAGCTTTTTTTTTTTGGGTTCAGTACTCTGGACAGCACTTTTTTATTGGTGGATGAATTTATCCACCAATCAGCAAGGACAACCCAGGTTGTTCACAAAAAATGGGCCGGCATCTAAACTTACATTCTTGCATTTCAAATAAAGATACCAAGAGAATAAAGAAAATTTGATAATAGGAGTAAAATAGAAAGTTGCTTAAAATTTCATGCTCAATCTAAATCACAAAAGAAAAACTTTGGGTACAGTGTCCCTTTAACTAAACCAATCCTGAATACAAAGTATCAGAAAATAGACAGTAGTAACTAATGTGCCATACAGCTGAATACGAATGTCTCTTTAAACCATTGGCCTCTAGTTATCAAGGTCTGTCGGACCTGATCCGACAGTGCGGATCAGGTCCGACAGACCTCGCTGAATACGGCGAGCAATACGCTCGCCGTATTCAGCATTGCACCAGCAGCTCACAAGAGCTGCTGGTGCAACGCCGCCCCCTGCAGACTCGCGGCCAATAGGCCGCCAGCAGGGGGGTGTCAATCAACCCAATCGTACTCGATCGGGTTAATTTCCGGCGATGTCTGTCCGCCTGCTCAGAGCAGGCGGACAGGTTATGGAGCAGCGGTCTTTGTGACCGCTGCTTCATAACTGCTGTTTCTGGCGAGCTTGCAGGCTCACCAGAAACACGGGGCATCAAGCTCCATTCGGAGCTTGATACATATGTCCCATTGTCTTTTAGGCATATACCATCAGTCTTGTGATCTACAAAAATGAAGGTTAGTACCTTTCTCAGCAATTGGTACCCATTATATAAAATTGACTATACAATGTTAACTAGAACTTGACAATGCAATGTTAACTAAACCAATCCTGAATACAAAGTATCAGAAAATAGACAGTAGTATCTAATGTGCCATACAGCTGAATACGAATGTCTCTTTAAACCATAGTCTTTTAGGCATATACCATCAGTCTTGTGATCTACAAAAATGAAAGTTAGTACCTCTCTCAGCAGTTGGTACCTGTATCCTGCTGTAATAGAGCTAAAGAGTGGATACCTTCCAGGCGATTTGCTCCCTTTTAGTTAGATTGCCGATGCAGTCTCTGTAAATAACAAAGGTACCTGTATTCCTTTGGTTCTCATGCGAGTCTCTGAGTGTATTTGGCTCTTAGTTTACACAGAAGTGAAATCCGCTTCTTTCTCGATGGAGTCTTACACAGGTGAGTTCACCCCACGTGACCGATGGCGTCTGACGTCACCGGTGACACTCACATTTGGCGATAATCTGCTGAGAGAGGTAGTAACTTTCATTTATTGATAAAGCCCTGATAAGGGCGAAACGCATCGTATTTGTGGCATCCAGCATTGTGTGACAATACTATTATTGTTTTTACTATCAATCATTTTAACCCGGGTTATTCACTAAAGACTTTGCTTACATCATCCAGCTATATTATAGCCGAAAAACACAGCAATTTACAAGGATCTTCCCTGTGTAAGCCTCCATGGAGGAAGAAGCGGATTTCACTTCTGTGTGAACTAAGAGCCAAATACACTCCGAGACTCGCATGAGAACCAAAGGAATACAGGTACCTTTGTTATTTACAGAGACTGCATCGGCAATCTAACTAAAAGGGAGCAAAACGCCTGGAAGGTATCCACTCTTTAGCTCTATTTCCCTCTATATATTACAGCAGGATACAGGTACCAACTGCTGAGAGAGGTACTAACTTTCATTTTTGTAGATCACAAGACTGATGGTATATGCCTAAAAGACTATGGTTTAAAGAGACATTCATATTCAGCACTTTCAAAGTATTGTGTATACTACGCAAGTCAACTAACTGTATGGCACATTAGTTACTACTGTCTATTTTCTGATACTTTGTATTCAGGATTGGTTTAGTTAACATTGTATTGTCAAGTTCTAGTTAACATTGTATAGTCAATTTTATATCCTTTGGGCACTTTGTACTTATATACATGCCTCTGAACAGATTTTACCACCAATAAAAAAGTGCTGTCCAGAGTACTGAACCCAAAAAAAGCTTAGATGCCTTCTTTTTCAAATAAAGATAGCAAGAGAACAAAAAAAAATTAGAAAGTTGCTTCAAATTGCATGCTCTTTCTGAATTACAAAAGAAAAAAATTGGGTTCCGTGTCCCTTTAACATTGCATTGTCAAGTTCTAGTTAACATTGTATAGTCAATTTTATATCATTTAGGTACTTTGTACTTATATACATGCCTCTGAACAGATTTTACTAACGATTAAGGGAGACGTCCCATTTTTTATATTGAGTTGTTAGATTTAACATATTATTTATTTTTATTTTTTTTTCAAAAAATGTCCTTTATTGTGTCAAGTTGAAGTGTACATTACACAGTAGCAGTACAATTTGATCTGAGTACATAAGAACAAACAGACAGAATCGGATAAGCAACTTGACTTCTCTTAATATAAGTTATAACAATTCAAACATCAAAAACCCAAAAAGAAAAAAGAAGAAAAAGGAAAGAAAACAAGTCCAGAATATGTCTGTCTTGTAATGACTATAAATGTCAATAAGAAGGTCTAATGTGTTATATGTGTACGTGCATTAGGTCTTAGTTACGTGTATTTGATACTGCAGTGGGTTTCAGAGAATAAAGGTATTCCTCCCAAAGTAGGCGGATGGATAAAAATTCTTCCGTTTTATGTTGTTTTGTGTAATGGTATTGTTCCATGTCTATGGCAGTGGAAACTCTATCACGCCAGAATTGTATAGTTGGTAAATTAGATTGTTTCCAATAGTATGGGATGTATTTTTTAGCCGTATTAATCATTATGGTAAGGAGTTTAAGTCGCAATGAGCATGATATCTGTGGGAGGTAGTTAAAAATAAAGGTCCATGGAGTGAATGGAAGAGGCGTTCCTATCACTAATTTTATTTCCTCTCTAATGTCTCACCAGTATGTTTGTGCGATCGGGCATAACCACCAAATGTGGAGGAAGGTGCCTCTTTCTGTACATCCTCTCCAACAGCTAGTGTTGGAGCCTGGGAACAATCTTCCCAGTTTGTCTGGGGTGTAGTGCCATCTACAGAGAAGTTTCATGTTCATTTAACATATTATTTTTTTAATAAATTTATATAACACCCATGAGTAGTTTTTGATATCTTCAGCTGTTTCAGCGCCCTCACTTATTTTCACTTGTTTTAATTGTATAACATTGTTGCAAAACTGCTGCTTTATACTGCTATAGACACTTGCATACACCTGCAGTCGAGCTAGATCCCTTACATAATAAACTTATATTATACAATAGTTACTGGGGAAACAAACACGCTTTATTTTATAATTTGGTAGAGTTTGGTACAACAAAATTCCTCATACAAATCATCTTCATGATTATTAAGGAGCCTTGGAGTCTGTAAAAAAAGTTTGGGCAAATAAGGGAGATCTGTGGCAAAAAGGAAGAGTTGTTAACTCTATAGATTATATGGGGGCGCTCTGAAAAAACAGTGGGCTAGATTACAAGTGGAGCACTACTGTTAGAGCGAGGAGCAGGGCCGCTATCAGGGTGTGAAAGGAGTGACTCCTGTCATGGGGCCCACTGGGCCAGGGGGCCCCATGAGGCAAGCACAACTATTATTAAAATAAATATACAGGTAGCCCTCAGTTTACGCCACGGTTAGGTTCCAGAAGGAATGATTGTAAATTGAAACCGTTGTAAATTGAAACCCAGTTTATAATGTAAGTCAATGGGAAGTGAGGGAGATAGGTTCCAGGCCTCTCTCAAAATTGTCATAAGTAACACTTAATATATTATTTTTAAAGCTTTGAAATGAAGACTTTAAATGCTAGACAGCATTATAAACCTAATAAAATAATCACACAACACAAAATATATAATTAAACTAAGTTAAATGAACAAAAACATTTGCTAAACCGCATTATAAACCTAATAACAACACAGACTTCACTTGCATTTTTCTGCAAACAGTTTTTCTATGCATTCCGATCTGGACTGAGTTATAGACAGGAAGATCTTGTTCCTTTAAAATCTGCTCGATAGCTCAGGTCTGGTTAAACTGATTAATTTCATCTTGCTTGGCTTTGCTGCAACACAAGCAGACAGCTCCACCTACTGGCTATTTTAATAAATGCACTGCTTCTCAATGCTTTTCAATAGCAGTCACATGACTGGAAAAAAAGGTTGTTATTCTGAAACGGTGTAAATTGAACCGTTGTAAAACGAGGGCCACCTGTACTGTATATATATATATATATTATTTTTTTTAAATTTTGGCAGCCACCAGAGGGTGCTACCACAGAGTGCTATTGGGTATTGGAAATGTCATTACAAGGAGTATTAGCATTTGAGAGACTTTCTATGCACAGTGTGAGACAGATTTGGCACTTCAGTTTGTACAGTGTGTGCCTGAGTTAGACAGCAGATCACTTTCATTTGTGGAGGAGGTAGGACTTAAAATAAAATTATTTGTATTTCTATTTATAAAAATATTTATAAAGGCTAAGATTGCTCAGTGTTTGAAATGAGACAGGTTAACTTAACATTGTTTAGTTTACAATACAGCTGACTTAATTATTAAATACATACAAACAAGCCTAAATCCTGCATTTAACCAAATCTAATGGTAAGAGACTGAGTACCACAGCTTATGGTTCCACCAAGACCATATAGAGTACAGCATTTTCAAAATCCGTAAGTACAGCTGACAGATGGGAACATTTGTTCACCAGATTTGAAGTGGTGCTCTTGGTTGGGGAAAATAGGGGAAAATAAACCCCCAAACATATGTCAACCTTTCAAAAGTACATTTCTTCATCTACCAATTCTGACAGATCATTAATGTACAATTTTGAACTCACAGACATATTTTTGTTTGCACATTTACAAATATGATTCTTTAAAAAGTGATCTCTTAATATCTGCAATTTTTTTTATCATGCATGTCACACACTGTTTATTTAGGGTATTGCAATGTGCAGAAATTTTTCCTCCTGTGAGTATTTCTGTGGGTGTCTGTGTTTATGTATTTGTGCTTTTGTTGGTGTCTCTATTAGTATGTATGTATTTTTTTCTGTGGGTCTCTCTGTTAGGGTGTGTGTGTCTGTCTTTGTGCATTTTCTGTGGATGTCTCTGTGAGGGTGTGTGTGTCTGTCTTTGTGTATTTTCTGTGGATGCCTCTGTGAGGGTGGGTATGTATGTCTTTGTGTGTTTTCTGTGGATGTCTCTGTGAGGGTGTGTGCATATGCCTGTGTGTTTTATGTGGATGTTTCTGTGAGCGTGGGTGTGCATGTCTTTGTGCATTTTCTGTAGATGTCTCTGTAAAAGAGTGTGTGTGTGTATGTATGAATGTGTTTTCTGTGGATGCCTCTGTGAGGGTGTGTGCGTATGTTTTGGCGCATTTTCTGTGGGTGTCTCTGTGAGGGTGTGTGCATATGTCTGTGTGTTTTCTGTGGATGTCTCTGTGAGGGTGTGTGCGTATGTCTATGTGCATTCTATGTGGATGTCTCTGTGAGGGTATGTGAGTGTATGTCTGTGCATTTTATATGGATGTCTCTGTGAGGGTGTGTGCATATTTCTTTGTGCATTTTCTGTGGGTGTCTCTGTTAGGGTGTGTGTATGTCTGTGCATTTTCTGTGAATGTCTCAGCAGGATACGGGTACCTCTCTCAGCAATTGGTACCCGTATCCTGCTGTAATAGAGCTAAAGAGTGGATACCTTCCAGGCGATTTGCTCCCTTTTAGTTAGATTGCCGATGCAGTCTCTGTAAATAACAAAGTTACCTGTATTCCTTTGGTTCTCATGCGAGTCTCGGAGTGTATTTGGCTCTTAGTTCACACAGAAGTGAAATCCGCTTCTTTCTCGATGGAGTCTTACACAGGTGAGTTCACCCCACGTGACCGATGGCGTCTGACGCCACGGGTGACACTCACATTTGACGATAATCTGCTGAGAGAGGTACTAACTTTCATTTATTGATAAAGCCCTGATAAGGGCGAAACGCATTGTATTTGTGGCATCCAGCATTGTGTGACAATACTATTATTGTTTTTACTATCAATCGTTTTTACCCGGGTTATTCACTAAAGACTTTGCTTACATCATCCAGCTATATTATAGCCGAAAAACACAGCAATTTACAAGGATCTTCCCTGTGTAAGCCTCCATGGAGGAAGAAGCGGATTTCACTTCTGTGTGAACTAAGAGCCAAATACACTCCGAGACTCGCATGAGAACCAAAGGAATACAGGTACCTTTGTTATTTACAGAGACTGCATCAGCAATCTAACTAAAAGGGAGCAAAACGCCTGGAAGGTATCCACTCTTTAGCTCTATTTCCCTCTATATATTACAGCAGGATATGGGTACCAACTGCTGAGAGAGGTACTAACTTTCATTTTTGTAGATCACAAGACTGATGGTATATGCCTAAAAGACTATAGTTTAAAGAGACATTCATATTCAGCACTTTCAAAGTATTGTGTATACTACGCAAGTCAACTAACTGTATGGCACATTAGTTACTACTGTCTATTTTCTAAAACTTTGTATTCAGGATTGGTTTAGTTAACATTGTATTGTCAAGTTCTAGTTAACATTGTATAGTCAATTTTATATCCTTTGGGCACTTTGTACTTATATACATGCCTCTGAACAGATTTTACTAAAGATTAAGGGAGACGTCCCATTTTTTATATTGAGTTGTTAGATTTAACATATTATTTTTGTAATAAATTTATATAACACCCATGAGTAGTTTTTTATATCTTCAGCTGTTTCAGCGCTCACTTATTTTCACTTGTTTTAATTGTATAACATTGTTGCAAAACTGCTGCTATATACTGCTATAGACACTTGCATACACCTGCAGTCGATAGTGCAGTCGAGCTAGATCCCTTACATAATAAACTTATATTATACAATAGTTACTGGGGAAACAAACACACTTTATTTTATAATTTGGTAGAGTTTGGTACAACAAAATTCCTCATACAAATCATCTTCATGATTATTAAGGAGCCTTGGAGTCTGTAAAAAAACGTTTGGGCAAATAAGGGAGATCTGTGTCAATAAGGAAGAGTTGTTAACTCTATAGATTATATGGGGGCGCTCTGAAAAAACAATGGGCTAGATTAGGAGTGGAGCACTACCGTTAGAGCGAGGAGCAGGGCCGCTATCAGGGTGTGAAAGGGGTGACTCCTGTCATGGGGCCCACTGGGCCAGGGGGCCCCATGAGGCAAGCACAACTATTATTAAAATAAATATACTGTATATATATATTTTTTTTTTAATTTTGGCAGCCACCAGAGGGTGCTACGACAGAGTGCTATTGAGTATTGGAAATGTCATTACAAGAAGTATTAGCATTTGAGAGACTTTCTGAGTGTGCACTAAACCACTATGCACAGTGTGAGACAGACTTGGCACTTCAGTTTGTACAGTGTGTGCCTGAGTTAGACAGCAGATAATACAATTATTTTTATTTCCATTTATAAAAATATTTATAAAGGCTAAGATTGCTCAGTGTTTGAAATGAGACGGGTTAACTTAACACAGTTCAGTTTACACTACAGCTGACTTAATTATTAAATACATACAAACAAGCCTAAATCCTGCATTTAACCAAATCTAATGGTAAGAGACTGAGTACCACAGCTTATGGTTCCACCAAGACCATATAGAGTATAGCATTTTCAAAATCCGTAAGTACAGCAGACAGATGGGAACATTTGTTCACCAGATTTGAAGTGGTGCTCTTGGTTGGGGAAAATAGGGGGAAAAAACCCCCAAACATATGTCAACCTTTCAAAAGTACATTTCTTCAACTACCAATTCTGACAGATCATTAATGTACAATTTTGAACTCACAGACATATTTTTGTTTGCACATTTACAAATATGATTCTTTAAAAAGTGATCTCTTAATATCTGCAATTTTTTCTATCATGCATGTCACACACTGTTTATTTAGGGGATGGCAATGTGCAGAAATGTTACCTCCTGTGAGTGTTTCTGTGGGTGTCTGTGTTTATGTATTTGTGCTTTTGTTGGTTTCTCTATTAGTATGTATGTATTTTTTTCTGTGGGTCTCTCTGTTAGGGTGTGTGTGTCTGTCTTTGTGCATTTTCTGTGGATGTCTCTGTGAGGGTGTGTGTGTATGTCTGTGCATTTTCTGTTGATGTCTCTGTGAGGGTGTGTGTGTGTATTTCTTTGTACATTTCTGTGGGTGTCTCTGTGAGGGTGTGTGTGTGTCTGTCTTTGTGTATTTTCTGTGGATGCCTCTGTGAGGGTGGGTATGTATGTCTTTGTGTGTTTTCTTTGGATGTCTCTGTGAGGGTGTGTGCATATGCCTGTGTGTTTTATGTGGATGTTTCTGTGAGCGTGGGTGTGCATGTCTTTGTGCATTTTCTGTAGATGTCTCTGTGAGAGTGTGTGTGTGTGTGTATGTATGAATGTGTTTTCTGTGGATGCCTCTGTGAGGGTGTGTGCGCGTATGTTTTGGCGCATTTTCTGTGGGTGTCTCTGTGAGGGTGTGTGCATATGTCTGTGTGTTTTCTGTGGATGTCTCAGTGAGGTTGTGTGCGTATGTCTTTGTGCATTCTATGTGGATGTCTCTGTGAGGGTATGTGAGTGTATGTCTGTGCATTTTATATGGATGTCTCTGTGAGGGTGTGTGCATATTTATTTGTGCATTTTCTGTGGGTGTCTCTGTGAGGGTGTGTGTATGTCTGTGCATTTTCTGTGGATGTCTCTGTGAGGGTGTGTACGTATTTCTTTGTGCATTTTCTGTGGGTGTCTCTGTGAGGGTTTGTGTGCGTGTATGTGTGTCTGTGTTTTCTCTGGATGTCTCTGTGAGGGTGTGTGCATATGCCTGTGTGTTTTCTGTGGGTGTCTCTGTAATGGTGTGTGCATATGTCTGAGTATTTTCTGTGGGTGTCTCTGTGAGGGTGTATGCATATGTCTGTGTGTTTTCTGTGGGTGTCTCTGTGGGTGTGGGTGTGTGTGTATGTCTTTGCGTGTTTTCTGTGGATGTCTCAGTGAGAGTGTGTATGTATATATTTGTGTGTTTTCTTTGGGTGTCTCTGTGTGTGTGTGTGTGTGTGTATGTCTTTGTGTGTTTTCTGTGGGTGTCTCTGTGTGTGTGTGTGTCTTTGTGTTTTCTAAGGCTGTCTCTGTGGGTGTTTCCTTGGGTGTATGTGCAAGTTTGTCTATATGTGAAGCCTTATGTGTGAGTGTGTATTTCAGTATACAAGTGTGTCTGTGTGTTTCTCTGTGTGTGTTACTACCTTTACAACATTTCCAAGTTTGACTACACTTAAGAATAAAGTGCATATACGTTTTAGTCACTTGGTCAAAAATTGCATATGTCAAGGGGGGCCCCTGATCAATGGTTAAGTAAGGGGCCCTAAAATTTCTAGTGGCAGCCCTGGCGAGGAGCATAAATGTGATTGCAAGATCACAGTGTTCTTTATGCTCAAATCCATATTACAAGTGGCGTGTTGTTAAAAGTTTCACAAACTTGTTTACAGAAACTCGCAATAATTAATGAGTCCGGAGGAAACAGTTGCACTAAACTACACTATTAACTCCTAAACTGCCACCCCCACATTGCAAACTACCGCGCTACACTATTAACCCCTAAACTGCCACCCCCCTACCGCAAAGTAGCCTTCTATACCACCACTCCCCCACCACAAAGTAACCTTCTACACCACCACTCCCCCACCACAAAGTGACCTTCTACACCACCACTCCCCCACCACAAAGTGACCTTCTACACTATTACTCCTAAACCACCACCCCCCGAAAGCAAAGTAATCTTCTACCCTATTACCCCTAAACCACCGCATCTTCCACTGCAAAGTAACCCCCTAACATCTAAACCCCCTAACCTAACACCCCCTTAGTTACCCAAAAACAGACTAACCTTACCTTTAAATAAAAACAAAAACTAACATTACTTAAAAAAAAAACAACCTAGTATAATAAAACATTACAAAAAAACAGACAAATAAACAAAATTAAAAAGTTATTCCTAGTGTATCAGCTCTTTTTGTGAAAAACAAACGCTACAAACTTCTAACACTAAAAAACTTCTCTAAAAAGTGCATTTGGCTGGGCATTGTCCTTAAAATGGCATTTAGCTCTTTTGCTGCCCATAAAATAATAATAATAATAATCCTAATCTAAAGAAAAACCCACCCAAAAAACAACTAATACTAAAACCCCGAAGATGGTACTGCCAAAGATAAATCCGGGTGGCGGTGCACCATCTTTATCCCGGCTGTGTTCCATCTTTATTCCGACGGTGGTCCATCTTCACCCTGATGGTGGTCAATCTTCCTATCTTCATTCCAGCGGCTTGCTATACACAGATATTCTCATGTAGACATAGCCTAATGGTTAAGGATAAGCGATTATTTGTATTTTGAGATACAAATATTATAACAAATGTACCACTTGGCATTCCTTCTGCCATCTGAATGTTTCTGTAGTTCAATTTGTAGTCCAAATATTACATCTGAATATAGATTCCCAAAGGCCAGGGGAGTAACTACATGGGCCTTAAAGGTCTTAAAGGGACATAATACTCATATGCTAAATCACTTGAAACTGATGCTGTATAACTGTAAAAAGCTGACAGGAAAATATCACATGAGCATCTCTATGTAAAAAAAGGAAGATATTTTACTTCACAATTTCCTCAGCTCAGCAGAGTAAGTTCTGTGTAAAAAGTTATACTTCAGATGCTGCTCAGCTGCAGGTAAAAAAAAAATAAAAGAAATGAACAGCAGCCAATCAGCATCAGCAGTGCTGAGGTCATGAACTCTTTTACTGTGATCTCATGATATTTCACTTAACTCTTCATAGTAAACTTCCTTAAACTGAATAGGGAAATAAAATGTGTGTGCACAAAGCTCAATCCTTTGGCTGTCCCGGGACAGATAATGGGGTTTGAATACTTAGGACATTTCAGGTGATATTTTCTAGTCAGCTTTTTACAACTATGCTGCATCACTTTCGGATTCAAAATAGTACTAATCATAGACGTAGTAAAAAAAACAAAAAAAACCTTGTTAACAGTATTTTGTATGTTCCATGTTGCTGTGTGCATACACAAACTGCTGACATTTTAAAGTCTTAATTATTTTTAACAATTTAATCAATGAAAAAGTTATTTTCTCGACAATTAAAAAATAAATATATATATAAAAATGATATTTGGACAAAACTATAACTATAGGGTTATTTGCATTAATTTGCTCTCTTCTATACCAACTTCTTCATTGGGTGGTGTGAGCTTTCCCACATCTTTGGAGATGACAATCCATATAAAAAAAAGTCTATATTTGCTTAAAAAGATATATAGATGACAATGTTTTATATAAGGTACTGAAAATAAAGCCATTTTTGTGTGGATTACCTTAATCATAAAGAATGTAATTTAGAATTAACTTTTGAGAATAATATGATCCCCTCTTTAGATATACTTTTAGAAGGTGATCCTTCCCTTGAGTTTTTTTAATGAAAGTATTTTAAGATTTAGATTAAAACAACATTTTATAGATACAAAATTTAATACAGTCAAAGCTATTGACAGACAAAAGCTTTGTTAAAAGATAACGTGAAACAGACAGCTTGACAAAATAAAATTTGTTACAATGTTTAGTGCATAAAGTAATGTTTCAAGAAGAATTTTTTTTTTAATTTTTATTGATGATTTTTCAATAATAGAAAAAATAAAAACAAAGATCACAATAAAAATATCAGAAGCTCAAATAAAAGAGAAAAAAATGTCTCTAACACTTGCTGTATCAAAATAACTTACACTTTCCTTGTATCTGTAACCATGTTTGCTGCTATGTCGATAGTCTAAGGGGACTTTAGAAGAAAGAGAAAAGCGCAAAACACCAGATCTCTGTGCAGCATTAAAAACACCTTTTAATCAAATCCTAACATAGTATTGCACTCACCAGATAAAAATATATATGTGCATTTAGTGCATAAATGTGCACAAACATATATCACCTTGTATCCTGTTCACACAAGTTCTTTTCTTGTTCCTTTTCTTTCCTTGTTATTTTAGGGATTCTCATGAAAGTCCAAAAGTATCCGTAGTCAAGGTAACAGGATAAGTTCAAAAGTCACATATAAGAAACTTATTATTAGCTATTTGCTATTTTTAGAGGACCGGTAACCCTCGGCTTTCTCGCACTCTGACTGTTCAAATGGCAGAGTACGGGAGCCTCACTGGGACCTGTTTCCTCCTAGAACGGGTATTCCGCCTAACAGCTGATGCACAGCTGATTCCAAACTCCATGCGCGTTTCGTTCCGTAATCGGTGGAACTTTTTCAAGAGAGAGACTCTTGAAAAAGTTCAGCCGATTACGGAACGAAACGCGCAGCGAAATATTGTTCTCAATAAAAGCATATAAAAAATAATCATCCAAACATTTATTTGAGGTATAATGCTATGGGGTATATTTATTAAAGTGCGGACGGACATGATACGATGTAGCGTATCATGTCTGCCGCACATCGATAAATTCCGACAGCATATGCTGTCGGCATTTATCTTTGCACCAGCAGTTCTGGTGAACTGCTGGTGCAGTGCCACCCCCTGAAGATTCACAGCCAATTGGCCACTAGCAGGGGGTGTTATTACGATCGGGTTGATTTCTGTCTGCTGCCTCAGAGCAGGCGGACAGGTTACAGAGCATACAGAGCTTGATAAATATGCCCCTAAATCTCTAGTGAGAGAGACTACACTTTTCCAATCAGATATGGTAGGGGCTGCAGTTTCTCTCCAGTTCTTGAGAAATAGGTGTTTAGCACAATTAATCATGAGACATAATAATTCAGATATAAGGGAACATTGTAGTTTAGGGGGTTTTTGTAAAGGGACACAAGTAAAAATTAAACGTTCATGATTCAGATAGAACAGCAATTTTAAAAGACTTTCCAATTTACTTCCATTATCAAATTTTGCCCAGTTTTTTTATATGCACACTTTATGAGACAATATAAAAATAAGTTAAACCCAGTAATGAAGATAACGCTAATGAACAATTAGCATAATTTTCTAAGTGCCGTAGCACAAGGTGTATGCAAGGTAGTATGTGAAAAGGCCGCAATATGAGGGGAACAAAGGTAACTCACTCTCGTCACTGAAGTGGATTCACATCAAGGGACCACTGGAACTCACCAACCGGGAAGCCTTGTGCTGTATGAAGTTGGAGCAGCGTCTCATTCACTTCTTAGCCGTACAGCTCACAGCGTCACAGTCATGTGACCTACCCTCTGGCCAATAATTGGATCCACCATACACCTGCTCCAAAACACTGCTACAATAGCGGCTTAAAGTGTCTGGAGTAAAGGAACTTGAAAGAGTTAGTAATCCAACACTTATGCTTGAGTAAAATCCATATCTTTATTTATAATAAACTTTAAAAGCTTGGAAGAAAACAGCAGTTACTGTCTCTATGATTGGCATTCACAGGCGTAGCACTGACAGGCTTACGCGTTTTGGATTGGATTGGATAAATCCCTAATAAATGAATAGGGACGCCCAATCATTAGTGGTGTGGATTCCCTTTTGGGTAATGTTAGGGGTAATATGAACCTGACGGCAGCCATCTTGTTCCCCGCAGCCATTTTGTAATGATTATACTTTTATTATAATGGTTCATTCTGTAGTGAGAAATATATGCTTGCTATTGTATTTTCCTTAGCCGGTTAGCCTTGTAGAAAGTCCCTGGCCGCACGCCCAGAAGAATGTTCTATCAATAAGATGGTCCAGCGACCTTGTTGTCTCCGCAGATGGTAGTTTGTTATGACCATGTAATTATTGTTATGAGAAACTCATGTTCCAGTTTTTCCTTGTAAATTGCTCTGTATAACTGTGTAAGATGACGCGGTCCTAACGTGTCATCCCCTTAACCCTGTATGTTACTATAAGAAAGGCTTGCACTGTGAAATAAACAGAATTGGCTTTCGATCATAATGCTGCGTGGTCTGAGTCATTCTAAGGGGCCCTTATCAGGTAATCTACATATGCCTCAGGTGGTACACTAGGCCCCAGGCTTTGGCCTGCACTGACACTTACCCCCTGAAGGGGACACCTAACAGTTTTGGCGTCAGGACAGTGGGATTCGCAGGGAGTAACTATGAGTGCTTCTACCATGCTTTCTTTCTGTGAATTTGAACCTAAATTTAGTCTGGTAATAGGTGTTGATAATATATGATAAAGGGTTAAAGGGGTTCCTGTGGTTGAAGCACAGGTTTGCGGAGGTTATAGTCCTGCCGCCAGTTGTGATACCCCTCCAGACAGGTAATCAGTCCTGTGCTGGGACACGACAGGTATTGTGAGTCCTGTCTGTGATAAGCGCGCAAGTAATATATGTATGCCAGTCGACGGGAGGATTTTTTAAGATAAGGTCCCCCGGGCAACTTGGCAGTGAGTGAGTCTCACGTGTGTTGAAGTTTCCCATATTCATTCCCATAATAGAGTTTTGCTACCCACCTGAAGCTCATGTTGATATCTGATGCTTGCTTTGCTTTGTTTGTGTTTTTTTGATGCTGTGCATAGAAAATATTAAGTGGCTGTGCATGTTATTATTGTGGCTATTATTGTGTTGAGAATTGGGAACTGCTTATTGATAAGAATGCACAGAGAAAATTACATGTATAAGGTAAAAGAAAAGAAGAGTTAATAGTTTCTGCAAAAGACAGAAATATTTTTAAAACACTGTCAGTGAGTACTGCTGTGTGATAGAGAAATCTCTGTGTTAAAGAATGTAGCAGGCAAAGAAAGGGGGCCACCACTGAGCGCGCACATAGATCAGAAGAAAAAAAAAAGAAAAGAAACCTGTTACAGCAGCTTCGTTTGTAAGATTTTTTTTGTTTGCTTGCAGTAACAAAAATGAAATTGTGTATATTGAGATGCATAATGTGTGATGGTCTGTAGGTTCTCACTGTGGTATGAGTGTAACAGATTTACTTTAAACCAAAAACAGAATGTATTATTTGAAAATGATTGTCTCAAGCCGTGCAAAAAATGGCCATTTTGCGGGGTTTCGGAAAAAAATACATTTTGGATGCGGTGAAAAGTTAATCTAGTGTTTTTTATATATATATATATATATATATATATATATATATATATATATATATATATATATATATGTATGTATGTCGTACACTATGAAATAGATGTTTTTCTGAGAAAGGAAAAAAGGGAGTGAATCTCTGGTATGCGAGATGGAATGAGCGTGTGTGTTTGTATCGCTGTAAAAAACTGTTTCTTTCTGTTCCCCTGCTGGGAAATCAGACGTTTTTAGAAGATATCTTGTAATGTTATTTTATATACCTGTATTTTAAAGTCACCAGCATGTTTTAAGTATGTGGTATTCATATGCAGTTTTAGTTTTAAGTGATAATTGTTTTGCGGCATGTAAAGATATGATATTGTTTTAGCAAGTGAAGTAACGGCTTTGAAAGTGGCTTTGAAAGTGCGATGGTGTGTGTGATTTTTTGTCACGCTCTGGTAAATATGAAACTGTTTCTGGTATGATTAATGGGTTAACGTAGGTTGTATTTGTAAGGTCTGTGCACAGAGTTGGTGCACCCAATGACATATAGTTATAAGCTGTAATTGAAAGTTTATTTAAAAATGCGTCCGTTTTTGTTGCAAGTAAATTAATCTGCAGGTCATGCTACAGTACGGAGGTGAAATTTGTGTGGTAAATCATACAAGCAGCCTAGATTATGGTTAGGATATACATATGTAATTTACGTGATGAATGGTTAGTCCTTAAAGGGACAGTCCACTGTGACAAGGTGTTGCTATTAATGTATTGTCAATGACTTGTGATACAAGCTGCATAGTATAACATATAGGGGAAATTGCATTTGCAAGTTTATTTGTATATATATGCAGTAGCTGGTCTTATGCTTTCAAAACACAGTTGATTGCAATGGGTTGCATTTTAGATAATAAGAATATCGCATTATCTTATATTTGTCTGTAAAATCAGAGCTCAGTGTTTAGACGGAGCAATAGAAAATTGTCATTTTATTATTTAAAGGACCAGTGCAATAACACTGTATTAGTAGTTTGCAAAATATATTTTAAGAGACTTTTCTTTGTATATATTTATTTTAAATATGCCGTTTAGATCGCAGATATTTCTTTTTGCAGTATAACTTAATTCTCTCTGTAATGCAAACTGAAGTGATAAGTTGTCTACAATTTTAGTGTAGGGATCCGTGAGACTAGCGGACAGAAAAGGAAAAAAAACGAGAAAAAACAGAGGAGTGAAAATATTTAAAGGGATACAGGAAAACTGATATAACATCTGAGAATTTAAGGGAATATTTACAGAAAAGACAATGAGGTTTACTGTGAGCCTAACACTAGTATATTTCACTGTGTTAGCAGTTTCAATTTAAGATTATTTTTAGTTTGGTTGAAATGTCCCTTTAACTAGCCTGCATCCCACTGTGAGTGCGTTCTTATGCTTCTTATGCTTCTTTAGGCTATTTAATGAACGTCAGTATGCATTTTTTTATTATAAGGATCATTGGGAATAATTTAAAGGGGAAATTGTATTAGTATTCTTTTGTAGAAAGCTTAATTTTGTGTTATATGCAATTGATTATATTTGGCTGGAGAGCTGCAGAATGGTGAATATCAAATTATATACAACGTTAAATCCAATCATTTTGTTGTGGTTAAACTAATTAGCATTTATCAAGTTTTAGTGTGAATTTTATATTTTTAAGCAATGAACAGTGTTTCTCCTGTAAGTAGAAATGAAACTTTGAGCTTGCCTCACTATCCTTGAGAAGAATGATAACACTGTGCATGATTTGCTTTTCTTTAAAAAAAAAGTTTCTCTGTTTGGAACAATTTGCACTTTACATTTAAAGCGGCAGTACTGGTGTTCTATGTTATAAAAAATGATAAATATAAATTGCTCACTACAAAGAAACAAGTATTTATGTTATATTCTGTCACAGAATATTTCTTAAAAATTATAATTTTATTTCTGTGGCTGTCAAACTGTATATCACAGATATAACGCTTTGTTATTTAAAATAACCCCCACTGCGTTCAATGAATAAATGAAATATTATTTAATGAAGTGATTTCAGTGACACTTTAAAATATATATAGTTATTTGGTTATTAACTAGTCTACCACTATTATTGCAATGACTTTGACTGCTGCTTAACAGCTAAGCCGTGGTCTATAAGGTGTCTACAAATAAACACCCCTAATTAAGGCAATAGGGGTCAGCAAACAAATGATGCACATTTTATCTGATTCTACTGCATTTATATAACTTGCTAATTTATCTGATCACAGTTTTAGTTTTATTTATATGGCTTACGTGTATTTTGTCTCTTGGGGTTGTAATGAGATTTATACAGCCTGTATAAGAGGCAGTCCTCAAAGGCTTAAAAAATTAGCATATGAGCCTTCCTATGTTTGGTTTAATCTAGGAAGGTTGGTTAAAATTAAAAGTCCTATCTGAATAATGAAATTTTCATTTATCCTACAATGTCCCTTTAACAGTGGCTACCGTGGTTATCTGATCGTTCCCAAATAAGCGCAATTTTATTTGTATAATCTGCAACTGAAGTTTCTTGTGCATCTGCCGTGTTTGTACATAGTGGATGTTTTTAATTGTTTATAGTGTTCTGAGAGTGTTGCATTCCAGTGAATGTCAGAATATGTGTTGCATTCTAAGTTAATTGTGGTTGTTTGAAATTTGTGTCATCAGCTAATGTTTTGTTTTGTGAAAGACAAGAACGATTGGTTTTCACTGTTTGTTTGTTATGTTTTTCTCTTTTGTGACTACGTGTGGAAGCGTGCTGTATGGACAGCATATTGAATTGTGAAGTGTATTTCATTTTGCTTGCTATTGAGAATTGTCTCTGCATGAGTGGAGTGCATGATTTGTCGTTCAGTTTCTTGTTATCTTGTGTTTGCGTGTCACATGAGATGTTTCACGCAAACATGGGGGAAGTATTGATGAGTATTGATGAATATCTTTATGTAATGGGGGTGATTGTTTTTAGGAGGTGAACCTAAAACGTTTTGAATCTCCTCGTACAATGTTATTGTGTTAATTTCAGATGCCTAAAATGTTTTATTTTTCTATGTGGTTCTTAACACTATATTTGTATTTGCAGGATGAGAGTATGCTGTCTTCAGAGATTGAAACACACTAACTGAATTATTTTTGAGTTTCCATATTTAGGTAAAATCTGTACAGGCAAAATTCCATAAGTGCACTCTTCAAAAGATTAAAGATTGAAAGCAAGTAAACCTTTAAAGAAAGAAAAGATGAAGATGAGAGACCTTTTGTCAAGCTTGTTTTAACCACCATACTGCAGTAAAAGTTGTTGAACTATCTTTGGATCCATTCTTTGCTTTGCATGCTGGTACCAGCCCCAGAACTGGACTCTGGGTAATCCATGACTGTTTCCTCTGATGTGTGTCTTCAGTACATAAAGACTATCCTCCTCTGGACTGTGCCTTACCGCTCGATATGGAGGACCTGTTATGCTGTTACAGGGTCAACCAATTAAATTAGGGGAGTATTGTTTTAACTCCATTCCTTATATTGCTTGTTTTGTATTTTCTTGTATTTGTTTTATTTTTATTGATCATATTTGGTCTAAGAAATCATATGCTTCATTGGTATTAGTGCACATTGTAGTTTATGTGCTTAACATAGTAATTTTTAGATAAAGGTAACTGTGAACTTTGCAGTATTGTAACCTATTGAATGGCCCACTGAGTATAAGAAAATATGTTTAAGGAAAATGCTGCAACATAGCATAATATTTTAGACCCTTCACCCTTTAGAACATAAGGAGGACACGTCTAAGCTAGAAGTTTATAGTAAATATACAGAGAAATGTTTGTTCAGGGAATAGCATAATTATAGTTTATGAAAGCAAATGTATTTTTCCCTTTTATTAATTAGTATGGTATCTGCAAAGTGAATTTGGTCATTCCTGATGTTTGTCAAAGAGAGTAATTCTTATCATAAAGATGTGTTTACCTTTAAACGAGTTTGTAGTTTTAAATGATGTTCTGTTTGTATGCTTTCCTCATACAGGAGTGTGAGAGAATTTAGGTTGGAGAATTATAAACATTATAGATAGCAGCCATCCAGAATAAAGCAACACAAGGTTCTTTTATTTTTTTAGAAGTTCAAAGTGACAGTGTAAAGAAATTCATTTATTTTCATTGACTGTTTTATTTTTTTCCATTCTTACTACAGGGCAGGCCTTAGCATAAGTTTTAGCATAACCATTCAGGCCCTTGATGAAGTCTGACAGGTTTTCACTTGCGTAGTATTCATGAAGTATCATTTAAAAGTGTATAGAGAAGTTGTAAATTATTCTCTGAGAAATGTCAATGTATTTAGTTTGTATTATATATCAACAATGTTTTGTTTGATTTTAAATGACATAGGATGAAAGTGACGTTTTATTTGGACCTAATTGTGATTTTATTGTGGTGTGTACTCATCCTGTACTGTTTCTGTTTGCTTCCTAGACTCCCTGTGACTCGAGTGTCTGCTTGCCATGGGTATCCACTGGTTGCCTTGTCTACCCCATGAACAAACCACCAGATTTCCAGTATCTCCCTGCTGAAGAATCGTGGATAAGCATCCCTACTGCAAATGAACTGTTGGAGAACTGTATTATAGCAAAGTGTCAAGGTGCAGCGCTCTCAAATGGACAAAGACTGTTCTTAAAGTATTCAGAGGCCACCTAGAGACAGTTGTGCTGTTGCTATGTCATGCTTTACTGTGGAAAAGGAACTGTTGGACATATTGGGGGGTGCTAGCAATGCAGGTGGAGAGATAGACGATGCAGCGTTGTTTGGGGGTAGATGGGGGGCTGGTTGGGTCTCTGTGCTGGTAGACCGGTAGTTTTGGGAAGGCTGGAAGTTAGATGGAAGGTATTGGAGGGGCTGTACCTATATGCAGTGACAATTATCCTATAAAAGTATATCACAACACAGGAATATTTTTCTCTTTAGTATTCTCACAGAGTTCTGTTACCATAATATAAGGCTTTGCTAATTTTCTATGCCTGTCTATTTTTTATGTTATTCTGTTAGAATAAAAGGATGGTATGTTAGGGGTAATATGAACCTGACGGCAGCCATCTCACAGAGTTCTGTTACCATAATATAAGGCTTTGCTAATTTTCTATGCCTGTCTATTTTTTATGTTATTCTGTTAGAATAAAAGGATGGTATGTTAGGGGTAATATGAACCTGACGGCAGCCATCTTGTTCCCCGCAGCCATTTTGTAATGATTATACTTTTATTATAATGGTTCATTCTGTAGTGAGAAATATATGCTTGCTATTGTATTTTCCTTAGCCGGTTAGCCTTGTAGAAAGTCCCTGGCCGCACGCCCAGAAGAATGTTCTATCAATAAGATGGTCCAGCGACCTTGTTGTCTCCGCAGATGGTAGTTTGTTATGACCATGTAATTATTGTTATGAGAAACTCATGTTCCAGTTTTTCCTTGTAAATTGCTCTGTATAACTGTGTAAGATGACGCGGTCCTAACGTGTCATCCCCTTAACCCTGTATGTTACTATAAGAAAGGCTTGCACTGTGAAATAAACAGAATTGGCTTTCGATCATAATGCTGCGTGGTCTGAGTCATTCTAAGGGGCCCTTATCAGGTAATCTACATATGCCTCAGGTGGTACACTAGGCCCCAGGCTTTGGCCTGCACTGACACTTACCCCCTGAAGGGGACACCTAACAGGTAATCTATCAGAATGGCTTGATCACCTTCTACAGCCCTTTGTTTAATCACTTCCTTCATACCTGAGAGACACTAAGCATGTACTTAATGTAATTGATAAATTTGTGTGGACAGATAAAGCAAAATGGCTCACAGTGGACGTTGTGTCTTTGTACTCCAGTATACCTCATACTAAGGGGATTGAAGCCATCAAATTTTTCCTTGATAATTTTTCTGACTACATAGATGCATTGAAGTGTTTTGTACTGAAGGTGGTGACTTTTTTGCTCACCCACAATTTCTTTAAATTTGAGGGGCTGTATTACCTCCAGAGATGTGGTACCGCCATGGGAGCTAAATTTGAACCATCTTTTGCTAACTTGTTCCTTGGCTGGTGGGAGTTTTACCACATCTTTGGACGATTTATTACTCATTTGGATTGGGGATGAGTCTATGTTCGTGGACTATCCTAATAACAATGAGATTGGCTTAAGGTTTACTTACGAATGGAACCCTAAATGCATTAATTTCTTGGACTTAACACTGATGGGCACAGACAAGGGCACTATCGAATCTACTATTTATAGAAAGCCAATTTCTGGAAATTCACTGTTATTAGGTACAAGTTGCCATCCCAGACATGTGCCTTTCGCAGTTTGCGAAAGGCCAATTTATTAGACTCAAAAGAAATTGTACTGATCCCTCAGAGTTTTCTACTGAATCAATAGATCTTGTTAAAAGACTAAAGGCTAGAAAATATCCTTTAAAACCAGTTAACAAAGCCAGAGCACAGGTTGATAAACTTACTAGGGAAAATTAGTTGTTATCTAATATTTGTGATGTTAAACCCTTTGATGGTGTAACTTTTGTTACCACACATAGGCCTAGATTTGGAGTTCGGCGGTAGCCGTCAAAACCAGCGTTAGAGGCTCCTAACGCTGGTTTTGGCCGCCCGCTGGTATTTGGAGTCAGTGATTAAAGGGTCTAACGCTCACTTTTCAGCCGCGACTTTTCCATACCGCAGATCCCCCTACGCCATTTGCGTATCCTATGTTTTCAATGGGATCTTTCTAACGCCGGTATTTAGAGTCGTTTCTGAAGTGAGCGTTAGAGCTCTAACGACAAAACTCCAGCCGCCTGAAAATAGCAGGAGTTAAGAGCTTTCTGGCTAACGCCGGTTCATAAAGCTCTTAACTACTGTACCCTAAAGTACACTAACACCCATAAACTACCTATGTACCCCTAAACCGAGCTCCCCCCACATCGCCGCCACTCGATTAAAATTTTTAACCCCTAATCTGCCGACCGCCACCTACGTTATACTTATGTACCCCTAATCTGCTGCCCCTAACCCTGCCGACCCCTGTATTACATTTATTAACCCCTAACCTGCCCCCCACAACGTCGCCGCCAGCTACTTAAAATAATTAACCCCTAATCTTCCGACCGCAAAGCGCCGCCACCTACGTTATCCCTATGTACCCCTAATCTGCTACCCCTAACACCGCCGACCCCTATATTATATTTATTAACCCCTAATCTGCCCCCCTCAACGTCGCCGACACCTGCCTACACTTATTAACCCTTAATCTGCCGAGCGGACCTGAGCGCTACTATAATAAAGTTATTAACCCCTAACCCGCCTCACTAACCCTATCATAAATAGTATTAACCCCCTAATCTGCCCTCCCTAACATCGCCGACACCTACCTTCAATTATTAACCCCTAATCTGCCGAGCGGAGCTCACCGCTATTCTAATAAATGTATTAACCCCTAAAGCTAAGTCTAACCCTAACACTAACACCCCCCTAACTTAAATATAATTTACATCTAACGAAATAAATTAACTCTTATTAAATAAATGATTCCTATTTAAAGCTAAATACTTACCTGTAAAATAAACCCTAATATAGCTACAATATAAATTATAATTATATTGTAGCTATTTTAGGATTAATATTTATTTTACAGGCAACTTTGTAATTATTTTAACCAGGTACAATAGCTATTAAATAGTTAAGAACTATTTAATAGTTACCTAGTTAAAATAATAACAAATTTACCTGTAAAATAAATCCTAACCTAAGATATAATTAAACCTAACACTACCCTATCAATAAAATAATTAAATAAACTACCTACAATTACCTACAATTAACCTAACACTACACTATCAATAAATTAATTAAACACAATTCCTACAAATAAATACAATTAAATAAACTAGCTAAAGTACAAAAAATAAAAAAGAACTAAGTTACAAAAAATAAAAAAAATATTTACAAACATAAGAAAAATATTACAACAATTTTAAACTAATTACACCTACTCTAAGCCCCCTAATAAAATAACAAAGACCCCCAAAATAAAAAATTCCCTACGCTATTCTAAATTAAAAAAGTTACAAACTCTTTTACCTTACCAGCCCTGAACAGGGCCCTTTGCGGGGCATGCCCCAAGAATTGCAGCTCTTTTGCCTGTAAAAGAATAAATACAATACCCCCCCCCAACATTACAACCCACCACCCACATACCCCTAATCTAACCCAAACCCCCCTTAAATAAACCTAACACTAAGCCCCTGAAGATCTTCCTACCTTGTCTTCACCATCCAGGTTCACTGATCCGTCCTGAAGAGCTCCTCCGATGTCCTGATCCAAGCCCAAGCGGGGGGCTGAAGAGGTCCATGATCCGGTCAAAGTCTTCATCCAAGCGGGGCAGAAGAGGATCTTCCATCCGATTGAAGTCATCATCCAGGCGGCATCTTCTATGGTCTTCCATCCGGAGCGAAGCGGCAGGATCCTGAAGACCTCCAGCGCGGAACATCCATCCGGACCGACGACTGAACGACGAATGACTGTTCCTTTAAGGGACGTCATCCAAGATGGCGTCCCTCGAATTCCGATTGGCTGATAGGATTCTATCAGCCAATCGGAATTAAGGTAGGAAAATTCTGATTGGCTGATGGAATCAGCCAATCAGAATCAAGTTCAATCCGATTGGCTGATCCAATCAGCCAATCAGATTGAGCTTGCATTCTATTGGCTGTTCCGATGGATGTTCCGCACTGGAGGTCTTCAGGATCCTGCCGCTTCGCTCCGGATGGAAGACCATAGAAGATGCCGCCTGGATGATGACTTCAATCGGATGGAAGATCCTCTTTTGCCCCGCTTGGATGAAGACTTTGACCGGATCATGGACCTCTTCAGCCCCCCGCTTGGGCTTGGATCAGGACATCGGAGGAGCTCTTCAGGACGGATCGGTGAACCTGGATGGTGAAGACAAGGTAGGAAGATCTTCAGGGGCTTAGTGTTAGGTTTATTTAAGGGGGGTTTGGGTTAGATTAGGGGTATGTGGGTGGTGGGTTGTAATGTTGGGGGGGGGGGTATTGTATTTATTCTTTTACAGGCAAAAGAGCTGAAATTCTTGGGGCATGCCCCGCAAAGGGCCCTGTTCAGGGCTGGTAAGGTAAAAGAGCTTGTAACTTTTTTAATTTAGAATAGGGTAGGGAATTTTTTATTTTGGGGGTCTTTGTTATTTTATTAGGGGGCTTAGAGTAGGTGTAATAAGTTTAAAATTGTTGTAATATTTTTCTTATGTTTGTAAATATTTTTTTATTTTTTGTAACTTAGTTCTTTTTTATTTTTTGTACTTTAGCTAGTTTATTTAATTGTATTTATTTGTAGGAATTGTGTTTAATTAATTTATTGATAGTGTAGTGTTAGGTTAATTGTAGGTAATTGTAGGTAGTTTATTTAATTATTTTATTGATAGGGTAGTGTTAGGTTTAATTATATCTTAGGTTAGGATTTATTTTACAGGTAAATTAGTTATTATTTTAACTAGGTAACTATTAAATAGTTCTTAACTATTTAATAGATATTGTACCTGGTTAAAATAATTACAAAGTTGCCTGTAAAATAAATATTAATCCTAAAATAGCTATAATATAATTATAATTTATATTGTAGCTATATTAGGATTTATTTTACAGGTAAGTATTTAGCTTTAAATAGGAATAAGTTATTTAATAAGAGTTAATTTATTTCGTTAGATGTAAATTATATTTAAGTTAGGGGGGTGTTAGTGTTAGGGTTAGACTTAGCTTTAGGGGTTAATACATTTATTAGAATAGCGGTGAGCTCCGGTCGTCAGATTAGGGGTTAATAATTGAAGTTAGGTGTCGGCGATGTTAGGGAGGGCAGATTAGGGGTTAATACTATTTATGATAGGGTTAGTGAGGCGGATTAGGGGTTAATAACTTTATTATAGTAGCGCTCAGGTCCGCTCGGCAGATTAGGGGTTAATAAGTGTAGGCAGGTGTCGGCGACGTTGTGGGGGGCAGATTAGGGGTTAATAAATATAATATAGGGGTCGGCGGTGTTAGGGGCAGCAGATTAGGGGTACATAGGGATAACGTAGGTTGCGGCGGTTTACGGAGCGGCAGATTAGGGGTTAAAAAAAAAATGCAGGGGTCAGCGATAGCGGGGGCGGCAGATTAGGGGTTAATAAGTGTAAGGTTAGGGGTGTTTAGACTCGGGGTATATGTTAGAGTGTTAGGTGCAGACGTAGGAAGTGTTTCCCCATAGGAAACAATGGGGCTGCGTTAGGAGCTGAACGCTGCTTTTTTGCAGGTGTTAGGTTTTTTTTCAGCTCAAACAGTCCCATTGTTTCCTATGGGAGAATCTTGCACGAGCACGTTTTTGAGGCTGGCCGCGTCCGTAAGCAACTCTGGTATCGAGAGTTGCATTTGCGGTAAAAAT